>NC_085031.1:15927855-15937855 GCF_963692335.1 Osmerus eperlanus | reverse complement strand
ACCTCCCCCTCCCCCTCCCCCCCCCGCCCCCCCCCCCCCCTCTTTACCTCGTTACACGTGTCATCATCCACAGCCCTGGACCTGACAGGCTCTGACACAGTCGTTGTGTGTTTGCGTCCCCAGATCGCCAAGGCGGCGGCGGCCGAGGCCGGCGTGAGAGTCCAGGAGGCGCCCCCCCACCCCGGCCCCCCCGGCCAGCATCACAGGGCCTCCTCGCCCTCCCAGCCCCGCCCGCCACCCCCCCACCACCCCGCCGCCACCACCAGCCCCCTGCAGCTCAACTCCCTCACCCTCAACTCCCGCTCCCTCACCCTCAAGCACGCCCATCGCCACGGCAACAAGGCTCAGCAGCCGGGCGTGCGTACGGACGTCCTGATCTCCGGCCCCCCCGCGGCAGGCACGTTCCCCCCCCCCGGCGCGCTGGCCGCCCGTTCCAGCAGCCTCTCCTACGACAGCCTCGTAGCCCCGGGAGAGGCCCATTTCCTGGGCCAGAGGGGGGTCCCGCTGGGCGGCTACCTCTCCCACTACATGACCCTGGTGTCGGACGCGTCCGTGCTGCAGCACCCCCCCTCCCACGCCTACGGAGCGATCTACATGGGAGTCAGCAGACAGTCTCCACAGCCCAGGGATCACTCACCCTCGCTTAAGGGCCTAACATCCAGAGACCCCTCTCCCTCCCTCAAAGCCCTCTCCTCCAGGGACCCCTCTCCCTCCCTCAAAGCCCTCTCCTCCAGGGACCCCTCTCCCTCCTTTCACGGGCTCACCTCTCGCGAGCTCCCCCCTCCGGACACTCCCATCGTGCGCTACGACAACCTGTCCAAGAGCATCATGGCGTCCATCCAGGGGCGTCGTGAGCTGGAGGAGAGGGAGAGCTCCCTGCGACTGCAGGCCCGCTCCCACGCCCTCCACGGCCCCGACACGGGCGTCTACGACGTCCCCAGCCGACGCAGCCTGCCGGCGGACGGCGTGCGCCCTCCGGGGTCGCGAGGCCTCACCCCTCCGGCGTACGGGTCTCGGGAGTTCCTGATGAGCACGGGTATCCTGGGTTACGGGGTGGGGAGGGCGTCGCCTCTCGCCAGCTCGTCGACCTCCTCCCTGCCGCGCGGCCCCAGGGTGGCCTGCTCCGCCCTGCAGAGCAGTAGCACCTCCAGCCTGCACGGCAAGAACCGCTACGGCTCGCAAGCCTACTTCCCCGACCCCCTGCCCCCGCCCTCCGCCTCCACCCTGCCTCGCATCCCCTCCTCCACCGCCTCCTCCTCCTCCCACGCCTACACCCTCACCTCCTCCTCCAAGCGCCCCTCTCTCACTCACTCCCAGGAGACCAAGGGCCCTGCGCCTCCTCTGGGGCTGTTGAAGTAGCTTGGCCCACGGCAGGGTTGGTGGGGGGTGTTCATCGCTATGCAGCGCCCGTCATTGCAGGTCCCAACAGCTGTGTGTGTGAGAGGACATGGATATGCAGTTAAGGGAGCCTGATTCTATTGTTTGTTTTGTTTTTTGCAGTTGTACCTCTTTTATGACAGATACTCTATGAATAAGGGATGAGTGCAAAAGCCACCTCATCCTACTTCATCCATACGGACGATTCTCAGGACAGTCGTGCTTCCTCGTGTAGCGAGGGGAATCAGGAAACTCAGTCAAAGTTTCAGGACGTTTGAGATGATTTATTGTTTGTTTTTGTTCTCTCCTTTTTACTACGCTTAATATTTGAAACCATGTTTGATTCGTTCATGGGAAAGTCCTGTTTTAGCTACGTTTTATAGTCATTTGGGTAAATAAAGTGTTTTGTTCCTGGTTTCAGAACGGTTTCTGTCATAAAACCATGCTTCTGCATGGCGTTTCTCTCCTCAATGATGCGTTGACATCATCACAAACACCAGCACACCAGAATCCACTACCTGAAGAGTTTATGGCGGGGGGGAAATAGCACCCTCTAATGGTCGTTATCGGGAGATGCCACTCAAAATAAGCTTCTGTGTTCAAATATCATCCCTAGCCCACTTGATATGAAAACAAATATATATATATATATATTTATTGAGTGAGTGATGTTTCTGAGAGTTGCTATTAAATTAATCCCAAACATAGTGAGGGATACTGCTAGGTATGGTGGAAGGGCTGAGGGCTGGAGATGGTTGCCATAGCCACAGACGTAGTCAGAGTTGGAGAGATGTTTTGGATTGGAGGGAACACTGTGTATCAGTAGCAGGTTACCTAGGTTCAGTCGTTCTCACACAGCTGAGGAATGAATAGCCTGCTGGGTTCAATACAGCCTTGTTCAAGTTACAAAGGCAGCAATATCTTTGTACGTTTCTTTTCTGTCTCTCTCTCTCTCCCCCCCTCTCTCTTTATCCCTCTCTCTTGCTCTTTCTTCCTTTCTCTCTTTATCTCTTTCTCTTGCTCTCTCTTCCTTTTTTCTTTATCTCTCTCTCTTTATCTCTCTACCTCTCTCTCTTTATCTGTCTTTATCTCTCTCTCTTGCTCTCTCTCCCTCTCTCTCTTTATCTCTCCCTCTTTATCTCTCTACCTCTCTCTCTGTATCTCTCTTTATCTCTCTCTCTTGCTCTCTCTCCCTCTCTACCTCTCTCTCTTTATCTCTCCCTCTTTATCTCTCTACCTCTCTCTTGTTTGTGTGGCATTGGTGTTAGCTGAAGTATCATCTGAACTACAGTCAACAGGTAAGGGCACAGCTCACACGTGAAGAGGTTACTGCTTAACCCTCGTGCTGCCTTCGGGTCACATGACCCAAAGGTTCATAACGAACCATTGTTGTGTTTACCCAATTTTACCCAATACAAAAACAAATTAAAATAATTTTCTTTTAACCATTCCAATGTGGGGGGTCTGAGACAGCCCGACAGTTAAAAGAAAATGCTTCACTTTGTTTTTGTATGAGGTAAATTTGTCGCAATACGACGGTGGGTCACAATGACTGATGGGTCAGAACGACCCGAAGATAACACAAGGGTTAAGGGATAACAGCATCTGCTAAATGAAAATGCTTTTATTACACCTGTTGTCCGAGGAATATTCTCTCTACATCCCATCCCACGGACAGGACTGAACCCGAACATCTCAATTTGAAAAAGCACCAAAGATTCCTTTATTCACCCAATTTTCTATGTCCTTTAAAAAAGAGATCTCAACTCTACATCTTGTCTCATTGATCTCTCACCATTACCACACGACCAATTCATCTTCAGGTCTGTCTATTTCTTTCCTCCAATCTTTCTAGCTCTTTCTTCACCTCCTGTGTCGTGTGACAGCGCTGAACTTGTCCCATACCGTGTCTGATCACATCTCACACACGACTCCATCTCTTCATCTGCAACATCAAAATGATGACATGGCAGCGATGTGAATGTCAACGATGGAACCGCTTTAAAAGCTCTTGACAAAATGTTCATTTCATCTGTGAGATGCATGTTTTTTTTGCCATGGCCCACTTAATGGATGATTGTACTGTTTGATATATTTGAGTTTGTTTTTCTCTCCCTGTACTTTCCTATCTCACTCCTCTCTCTCCCTTTCTCTCTCTTTCTGTCTGTCTTTCCCTTCCTCTCTGTATCTCTCTCTCTATGTCTCTCACTCTGACTCTGACTCATTCTCTCTCTGTCTCTTTCTGTCTCTCCCTCTCTTCCTCCCTCTCTCTTCCTCCCTCTCTCTCTTCCTCTCCCTCGCTATCATCATAGCCTGGGGTGAAATGGTAATAAGGCTGTGGCAGAGTGGATCATCAGTTGGTTGAGAGTCAGAAGTAAAGCTCTCTGATATGTAACAGTTTCTCTTATCAAGTCAGTTCAATTCAATTCACTTACGGAATTACAGTTATCCCAAAGTAAATTCTCAGTTATCAGTGACGGATTGTAATCTAATATAAATATGATGTTACAATATCTAATATTACACACGTATTGTCTCTCATCAAGCTTTAAATCTCTTTTTAAGGATGCAGATAGTCAACAGTGAAGCATGGTCTAACTTTAATGTTGGTGAGGTGGGAAGCTGAAAGCTCGGTGCGTTGTGAGGGCAAACTCAGCGACGTGTCGGAGCTCTTGGGGAACGTTGTGACGTGTTTTTTTACAGAAACGTCTTTTTCTCGTCCCCCTCAGACCCATCTGCTTCTGACGAGCTCCTCGTAAAAGCTTCCTCGTCCTCAGATCTCAGCTCGTGTTTTCATCCGGTTTGCATTTCAGCTGTTTATGTGCCAGAAGGTGACAGGCAGGTTGGCAGACGGACAGATGGAGAGGATAAACAGGCAGGGAGGCAGGCAGGGAGGCAGGCAGGCAGGCAGGCAGGCAGGCAGGGAGGCAGGCAGGCAGGCAGGGAGGGAGGGAGGGAGGGAGGGAGGGAGGCAGGCAGGCAGGCAGGGAGGGAGGGAGGGAGGGAGGGAGGCAGGCAGGCAGGCAGGCAGGCAGGCAGGCAGGGAGGGAGGGAGGGAGGGAGGGAGGGAGGGAGGGAGGCAGGCAGGCAGGCAGGCAAGCAGGCAGGCAGGCAGGCAGGCCATTGAAGTCCATTGAACTTGCAACTGTGGAACTTTAGAAACCTATTACTGGGCCTCTTGTCACGATACTCCAGCAGAACTGTGGTTTTCTGTAGATTCTCCTGATTAACAGGTGCAGCAGGTGTTGGAGTACCACAGAGTCAGAGGTGAAGGTTGGAAGTCTGCCTCTCTCTCTCTCTCTCTCTCTCTCTCTCTCTCTCTCTCTCTCTCTCTCTCTCTCTCTCTCTCTCTCTCTCTCTCTCTCTCTCTCTCTCTCACTCTTCCTCTCTCTCTCTCTCTCTCTCTCTCTATTTTTCTATCTCTGTCTCCCTTTCTGTGTCCCTTACCTCTTCTCTATGCCCTGCCTCTACTCTGCCCTGCCTCACTCTGCCCTGCCTCCTTCTGCCCTGCCTCACCCTGCCCTGCCTCTACTCTCCCCTGCCTCACTCTGCCCTGCCTCACCCTGCCCTGCCTCTACTCTCCCCTGCCTCTACTCTCCCCTGCCTCTACTCTCCCCTGCCTCTACTCTCCCCTGCCTCACTCTGCCCTGTCTCACTCTGCCCTGCCTCTGCTCCAGGTCAGGTTTAGGTCTCTACTCTCCTGTTCTCTGGCTCTGTTGACAACACATTCGATACACATTTCTTTTAACTAATGTACTTTATCGGCTTAATCAATCAATATGGCCTGCCGGACCCATATTGTGGTTGAATGCTGACCTTTCCTGGCTGTTTTCCTCGGGCGGAATACTTGTTTCCGGTCTGAGTTGTCTCAAGATATTATCTCCTGCCCTTTTCTGGCTATTAGCAGTGTTTTGAATGCCTCTGGGCCCTGTGTGTTAACTCTCCTAATGAATTAGCAGAGCTTCATCCCAGATTCACGGCAGTGGGCGGGGGTGGGATTTAGTGGGGATGAAAGGGAGGCATTGACTTTGTTTCTGCGAGATGAGAATCCGTGGGAATGAGTGCATGAAGAGGAATGCTGTGCGGAGCATGCCAGAAGAACCATCCGTTTCAGCACATGACCATTAAATATACCGTGCTGCACTGTAGCATACTGCAGAGGACTGTACTCTACTGTACTCTACTGTACTCTACTGTACGTTACAGTGAGGCTCCTGTCTCTGTGTGGGAGGGGCATGCATGGCTGTGTAGGTCTACAGGCATTTCTTTTGCTATGCAGTTACAGCATAATTGCGAGCTGCAATCCTAGTGTCTGGCATGTGCATGGAGACGGTGCCAGTGTTGCTGCTTCCATCAGAGCAAAGTTGTTTCTGTCTGAACACATGAGACCAGCCACAGCACACCAGATCTTCATCACCATTGATTCATCTCTCGTCCGCGGATCATTTTGTCAAGTCTTTTCGCCTCATAACCAACTGACAGGAGACCACCAGTGAGGTACTGCTCAGTCCCCCCTGTCTGGCTCAGCACACAGGGGGGGGGGGGGGGGCGAGAGAGAGAGAGAGAGAGAAAGAGAGAGAGAAAGAGAGAGAGAGAGAGAGAGAGAAAGGGAGAGAGAGAGAGCTGTTATTGGTATTTAAGTGGATTTGTCTCGTGTCAGTCTATCAGGATGTCAATGTGTGCAGTACCTCTGTTGTACTTCATCCTTCACACCTTCATCCATTTATCTCTCCTTCCCTTAATCTCTCCATCCCTCCCTCCTACCTTCTTCTCTTCACCCTCCATCCTCCACCCTCCATCCCTCCACCCTCCAACCCTCCACCCTCCATCCCTCCACCCTCCATCCTCCATCCTCCATCCCTCCATCCCTACACCCTCCATCCCTCCACCCTCCATCCCTCCATCCCTTCACCCTCCATCCCTTCACCCTCCATTCCTCCACCCTCCATCCCTCCATTCCTTCACCCTCCCTCCCTCCCTCCCTCCCTCCCTGTGCCCCTCCATCCCTCCCCCTGCCGTTGAGCACGTGGGGTGCACAGGGCTAGGCTTGAGCGTGCTTCTCCACTTCAGCTGCATCATTTTGTGAGCCCAGAGGGATCTATGCGAGAGTGTGTGTGTGTGTGTGTGCTTGTATTTACTCGTGTCTCACTTCCTGGACAAACAACAGGGAGACAGCAGAGATTACAGAGCTCCTCAAACCTCCACAAGCTCTTTTTTCTCCCACAGAACATCTCTCACTTTCCAACCCACCTCCAACATCCCCCAAACCCCTGGACGCTGCTCCTGTTACTATGACAGCAGAGAGGATGTGTGTTGTTATGAGGTTGTCTGTTTTTTTGTTGTTGTCAATTCAGCACCTCTTTCATGAGGGAGAGGGCAACATTCATTCGAGCTCACTGCACGACTGTGTGAGAGAGTGTGTGTGAATGGTGTGTGTGTGCGTCCGGCGCGAGTGTGAGTGTGTGTGCGCGGACGTGTGTTCGGGTGAGCCAGGAGAAAGGATGGCTGCTCATGTCTGAACTGCCTCCACGTTCGCAGGGGAGAGTCGAGACAGAGAGATACCGGAGGGGGGGACGCTGACGCCGTTTTTTTCTCCCCGTCTTACAGAAGGGTGATAATCTCCCGTCATCTGGGGAGAAGATAATCAGAGACATCTGAGCGATGCCCGCTGAGGTGAAGGAGGTAAGCGCGCTACATTCCCTCCGCATCCTCCCTCTCTCTCTCTCCCTCTCTCTCTCTCTCTCTCTCTCTCTCTCTTTTGATTCCGGGGTCTGCTTCTGTTTCTGCAGCTGCATGTTTGTTCAGACTGCTGGTGGTTTTGTGCCATGCTGTGCGAGGGGAGCAAACCAGCGTTCAGGTGTCATCACATGGCTGTTCGCCGCGGTGTGCTAGTGTGCAGGGTGACATGCGATTAACATCTCTCTGTCAACTGCATGTGTGTCTGCCGTGTGTACGGGCTTGTGTGTGTTTGCCTGTGTGTGCCTCGGTGGATTGTACGCTTGTGCCTGCGTGTGTGTCTGTGTGTGTGTGTGCGTGCGTCCGCCTGTGTGTATGCATTCCCGTGTGTGTGTATGTGTACTGCAGACCTATCGAGAGGGTATTAATCATGATAGTGTTATGAGGAGAACAGCCACCCACAGGGGAATATGCTGCGTTCTGTGAACTCAGACCAGAGTCTGTCAGTGTGAGCCCTAAGGCAGAGCGCACATGACCATGCAGTATTTGAATGCTTTAATGCTCCACGGACACACCATACACACACACACACACACACCATACACACACACACACACACCATACACACACACACACCATACACACACACACACACCACACACACACACACACACACCATACACACACACACACACCATACACACACACACACACACTGTGAGGGGGAGTGGAGCTCTTATCCTCAATCGAAATGATGTGTTTGCACAGAAGTGGATAGAATATTCTGTTGTCAGATTGCACTGGTACGCCCACAGCTGCCCAGACACCTCGACTGGGAAATGAGAAAAGGCCTGGGTGTAGCTCTGCGTTTCCACCTCCCAGTCTTTTAAAGTCCGTCAGACAAAAACAATCGAGATCTGAACCCTTGAGTGTCTCTGAAACTGCCAACGAGCACGCCAGTTAAGTGTGATACAGAAGCTGCCCGTGGTCCCAGACCTCTGTGGCACAACAGTCATTCCGTCACATCGACAGTGGGAGGCACAACCATCTTCACTTATCCTCATCGTTTCATGAAGACAAATGAACAATTCACAACATCTCGTCCGCGGTTCCGCACCAAATTGCCTTGCGTCCCAGAGAAAGCCTGGCCCATCGCCGTGACAGTGTTCTGGCACTTTCCCTGCAATCTCCCTCTCCTGCATGATTTATCCATCTTAATGAGGTTGTGACAAGGATCGGGAGTGAGCCGACAGTCTCCACGACAACCACGCGACTCGGGGAGGCCGGCCTCACGAGGCAGTCAAACCCTGTAATCGTGTCACTTCCTGGTTCAATGCCTCCCAAATGCAGGTGCAACGCATCGCGTTTGTAAACAGTCACGCGGACGGACGAGGGCGGGGGCAGGGGGAGGGGGGTTAGAGGACCTGGCGGTGTCTGGCTGGGAGGTCGGGGTAGGGGGGGGGGGGGGGGGTGGGGGGGGGGGGGGGGGTTCTGGCTGGCTGGCTGGAACGCCTCTGTGAGAGAGGGGGGGGGCAGACCAAGTGAGGCGTGAGGAGGACGGGTATGTAAGTGGGCCGTGGGTCACTGTGTTGTCCGGCTTCGTCCTGGTGCTGGTTTGGTCCAGACTCGGCCAGCACTGACTGGCCTCCGTGTTCCAGCTCTCTGTCCAGGCCTCTTCAGCCTCATCAAGCCCCTACTTTGTGGATACCAGTAGCATCCCTAGAACTGGTCAGACAGTGATTTATCACTCCTTAGAAGAGATAGATACATTTCATTTGATTCATTTAGCAGATGCTTTTATCCCAAGCGACGCTAGCGTATGACAATACGTAGATAGATGCTGTGGATAGATAGGCACAAGATACAATAATAGATGTACAGATGGACATAATTGACAAATAGAGGGATGGATTGTTAGGCAAAATAGACAGATAGATGAATGGATGGATGCAGGCAGGCAGGCAGACAGACAGAAGGGGACAGGTCTTTCACCACCATGGTCTCCAGTGTGACCACCGTAGACTCTTTCATCTCGCCACATCTCCATCTCTCTCCCTCTCCATTAGTCCATCTCCATCTCTCTCCCACTCTTCATCTCTCCCTCTCTTCCCGACCATCCCATTGGTATGGAGATGAGGGCTGTCGTATTTCAGAACGGCAGGACCGGGGTAATTAGAACCCGCCAATCACAACATCGGTCTTTTACTCCCCAACTCTTCGAGGACGTAAGAAGGGCTGAAAAACAATCTTCCCCTCGTCCGCATGTTCGCATGTTCGCGTGATGATTCTTTCATGTGCGGTGATGAGGACGGAGAGAGCCCTCGTAAGGCTGCTTTAATAACGATGAGGATGATTGGATGAAATGAGTTGCGGTTTGAATGGAGCTCAGGTAATAATAATAGCCCAATGACGCACTGGTATTGTTTAGCTGTAATTTACACATTAATTCTCCCCGCACGTCTGTGGAGAAGGCAATGGTGTAATTTGAAGAAGATCAGAAGAGGAAGAACTGAAGATGCTTCCCTGTTGTGATTACCATGGCACCCCTTGACACACACACACACACACACCACACGCACACACCACATGCACACACAGATCCCCATGTAACAACAACATCCACAAGATCACATTGATCTCAAAAAACTACATGAAGTTTACAAAAACAAGTCTAAATAAATCATGTTCACCGTCGGTGCCAGACTTGAGTCTAGTGTTCTCGCTTCTCAGACGTTTGTGAAGTTGCTGCTGAATAATTAATGGTCCTTTGGAGAGAGGTTGTGAAGAATATTCCTCTGAGAGGGAGAATTTTTTTTGTTTGTTTCTTTTTAAGTCTATATACATAAATCACTACGTAAATGACCTCCATGTGTCTCAGGCTAGCAGCTGGACAGTGTTGATTAAAGACCAGACAATGTTACATGTGAGAAAATCCCTCCAAGCTATT
>NC_085031.1:15891481-15927655 GCF_963692335.1 Osmerus eperlanus | reverse complement strand
CGTGAGGAGGACGGGTATGTAAGTGGGCCGTGGGTCACTGTGTTGTCCGGCTTCGTCCTGGTGCTGGTTTGGTCCAGACTCGGCCAGCACTGACTGGCCTCCGTGTTCCAGCTCTCTGTCCAGGCCTCTTCAGCCTCATCAAGCCCCTACTTTGTGGATACCAGTAGCATCCCTAGAACTGGTCAGACAGTGATTTATCACTCCTTAGAAGAGATAGATACATTTCATTTGATTCATTTAGCAGATGCTTTTATCCCAAGCGACGCTAGCGTATGACAATACGTAGATAGATGCTGTGGATAGATAGGCACAAGATACAATAATAGATGTACAGATGGACATAATTGACAAATAGAGGGATGGATTGTTAGGCAAAATAGACAGATAGATGAATGGATGGATGCAGGCAGGCAGGCAGACAGACAGAAGGGGACAGGTCTTTCACCACCATGGTCTCCAGTGTGACCACCGTAGACTCTTTCATCTCGCCACATCTCCATCTCTCTCCCTCTCCATTAGTCCATCTCCATCTCTCTCCCACTCTTCATCTCTCCCTCTCTTCCCGACCATCCCATTGGTATGGAGATGAGGGCTGTCGTATTTCAGAACGCAGGACCGGGGTAATTAGAACCCGCCAATCACAACATCGGTCTTTTACTCCCCAACTCTTCGAGGACGTAAGAAGGCTGAAAAACAATCTTCCCTCGTCCGCATGTTCGCATGTTCGCGTGATGATTCTTTCATGTGCGGTGATGAGGACGGAGAGAGCCCTCGTAAGGCTGCTTTAATAACGATGAGGATGATTGGATGAAATGAGTTGCGGTTTGAATGGAGCTCAGGTAATAATAATAGCCCAATGACGCACTGGTATTGTTTAGCTGTAATTTACACATTAATTCTCCCCGCACGTCTGTGGAGAAGGCAATGGTGTAATTTGAAGAAGATCAGAAGAGGAAGAACTGAAGATGCTTCCCTGTTGTGATTACCATGGCACCCCTTGACACACACACACACACACACCACACGCACACACCACATGCACACACAGATCCCCATGTAACAACAACATCCACAAGATCACATTGATCTCAAAAAACTACATGAAGTTTACAAAAACAAGTCTAAATAAATCATGTTCACCGTCGGTGCAGACTTGAGTCTAGTGTTCTCGCTTCTCAGACGTTTGTGAAGTTGCTGCTGAATAATTAATGGTCCTTTGGAGAGAGGTTGTGAAGAATATTCCTCTGAGAGGGAGAATTTTTTTTGTTTGTTTCTTTTTAAGTCTATATACATAAATCACTACGTAAATGACCTCCATGTGTCTCAGGCTAGCAGCTGGACAGTGTTGATTAAAGACCAGACAATGTTACATGTGAGAAAATCCCTCCAAGCTATTTCCCGTTGCTCGCATGAAAAACTAATTGTGACCAACTTAAGAGTAATCACAATACTTGACCTAGTCAGACAAGTCCGTCTTGTTGGTGTGCTAAACGCAAACCTGGCTTTCTGCCTTGCAGGGTGCAGCTTGACAGGCTTAAATATGAAGATTTGTTAGCGGTGGGTTATGAAAGGTCAGCAGAACAGCAGCAGGTTGTTCTGCAGGGGCAGGTGGACCTTTAGAAAGAGAGAGAGAGAGAGAGCACAGACAACGATCCTCACACTTAGGTAACACTTTTTACGTTGATGCACTGCTCCCTCTCTGTCTGTGTCTCTCTCTCTCTCTCTCTCTCTCTCTCTCTCTCTCTCTCTCTCTCTCTCTCTCTCTCTCTCGCTCTCTCTCTCTCTCACTCTCCTCTCTCTCCCTCTCTGTCTGTGTCTCTCTCTCTCTCTCTCTCTCCCTCTCTGTCTGTTCGTCTCTCTCTCTCTCTCTCTCTCTCTCTCTCTCTCCCTCTCTGTCTGTGTCTCTCTCTCTCTCTCTCTCCCTCTCTGTCTGTGTCCTCTCTCTCTCTCTCTCTCTGTCTTTCACTTTCTGTCTCTCTGTTTGTGTGGGTCTCTCTGTTTTTCACTCTCTCTCTCTCTCTCTCTCTCTCTCTCTCTCTCTCTCTCTCTCTCTATCTCTCTCTCCTCGCTGTTTATGTGTCTCTCGCTGTCTCTCTCTCTCTGTTTGTGCGAGTCTCTCTGTCTTTCACTCTCTCTCTCTGTGTTTATGTCTCTCCCTCTCTGTCTGTCTCTCCTCTCTCTCTCTGTCTTTCACTTTCTCTCTCTCTCTCTCTCTCTCTCTCTCTCTCTCTCTCTCTCTCTCTCTCTCTCTCTCTCTCTCTCTCTCTCTCTCTCTCTCTCTCTCTCTCATCTCTCTCTCTCTCTCTCTCTCTCTCTCTCTCTCTCTGTCTTTCACTTTCTGTCTCTCTGTTTGTGTGGGTCTCTCTGTTTTTCCCTCTCACTCTCACTCACTCTCTCTCTCTCTCTCTCTCTCTCTCTCTCTCTCTCTCTCTCTCTCTCTCTCTCTCTCTCTCTCTCTCTCTCTCTCTCTCTCTCTCTCGCTGTTTGTGCGAGTCTCTCTGTCTTTCACTCTCTCTCTGTGTTTATGTCTCTCTGTTTATTTGTGTCTCTCTTATCTCTCTGTGTGTCCTTGTGTCATCTCTACTAATTTGACTACATTAGTCAGGAGAAATCGGGGGAAGGGGACAGCATGGGAGATGAAGGTGCTGGGGAACCTATGGATTTCCTATGTGTGTGTGTTACGTTGTGTGTGTTATCTTGTGTGTGTGTGTGTTACGTTGTGTGTCATCTTGTGTGTGTGCGTGTTACGTTGTGTGTTATCTTGTGTGTGTGTGTGTGTGTTACGTTGTGTGTGTTATCTTTTGTGTGTGTGTTACGTTGTGTGTGTTATTTTGTGTGTGTGTTACGTTGTGTGTGTGTGTGTTATCTTGTGTGTGTGTGTGTTACGTTGTGTGTTATCTTGTGTGTGTGTGTTTGTTACGTTGTGTGTGTTATCTTTTGTGTGTGTGTTACGTTGTGTGTGTTATATTGTGTGTGTTATCTTGTGTGTGTGTTACGTTGTGTGTGTTATCTTGTGTGTGTTACGTTGTGTGTCATCTTGTGTGTGTGTGTTACGTTGTGTGTTATCTTGTGTGTGTGTGTGTTACGTTGTGTGTGTTATCTTTTGTGTATGTGTTACGTTGTGTGTGTTATTTTGTGTGTGTGTTACGTTGTGTGTGTGTGTGTGTGTTATCTTGTGTGTGTGTGTGCGTTACGTTGTGTGTTATCTTGTGTGTGTGTGTTTGTTACGTTGTGTGTGTTATCTTTTGTGTGTGTGTTACGTTGTGTGTGTTATATTGTGTGTGTTATCTTGTGTGTGTGTTATGTTGTGTGTGTTATCTTGTGTGTGTTATCTTGTGTGTGTGTTACGTTGTGTGTGTTATTTTGTGTGTGTGTTACGTTGTGTGTGTTATCTTGTGTGTGTGTGTTACGTTGTGTGTGTTATCTTTTGTGTGTGTGTTACGTTGTGTGTGTTATCTTGTGTGTGTTATCTTGTGTGTGTTACGTTGTGTGTGTTATCTTGTGTGCGTGTGTGTTTTATCTTGTGTGTGTGTGTGTGTTACGTTGTGTGTTATCTTGTGTGTGTGTGTTTGTTACGTTGTGTGTGTTATCTTTTGTGTGTGTGTTACGTTGTGTGTGTTATATTGTGTGTGTTATCTTGTGTGTGTGTTACGTTGTGTGTGTTATTTTGTGTGCGTGTTACGTTGTGTGTGTTATCTTGTGTGTGTGTTACGTTGGGTGTGTTATTTTGTGTGTGTGTTACGTTGTGTGTGTTATCTTGTGTGTGTTATCTTGTGTGTGTGTTACGTTGTGTGTGTTATTTGGTGTGTGTGTTACGTTGTGTGTGTTATCTTGTGTGTGTGTGTGTGTGTGTGATGCAGGAACAAAGCTCGGAGGGTCCTTCTGCTCTGGCTTTGAGCCAGGAGCCCAAAGAGCCGCCAGGGGAGCCAGCAGCCACCAACGATGACCTGGACACGCCCACTTCCAACGCCTCCGCTGTCACCTCCACCAATGACAGCTCCACAGAGACCGACACGCCGCTGCAAACAGACACCGAGGTCAGCACCTTGACATCATGCGCAGCATACAGCATGTGACACAAATGCAACAAGACGTTTAGTATTCTACTCCATAGTTGAACATCTTTGGCATTGACGGTTCACAATGGTAGAGGGAGATACTGTATTTCCATTTAATGTTTTTTCATTTAACTCTTCTCAAGACTTGCACTTATATCTGAGACATCCATTACGTTAATTAGCCTTCGTCACAATACACATCTAACGTTCAGTTAAAGACGTCTGTTTTTCATCTGAATCAACTGCACGCTATCGGATGCCAGAAACGCTTTTGCAACATTTAATTAGCTGAATCTGCTCCAGAGTTATTAAGAAAGAACGGCAATAAAGAAATAATTCTAATGTCTATAATGTTTTAATGCAGCATAAAATAATAACGAGGTGAGGAGCTCAGGACACATCCCTTTTCCCCAACGGACGACTGAATTTCCAACAATTTACCACATCAGTCAACAATAGATGGATCTCAGGTTGTTTCATCACAATCCAATCTAAATGTATTCGCTGGCAACTAGGTATGATCAAGCATTTACTGGTACGGCAGAATGCCAGGAATCTTCTGGAAGCAGGCGTTCTGATCGGTTAGTCCCGGGAGACAACCTGTGTTGTTTGTGTAGATTTAATGATTAAATATTTATATAATCGTGCCTCATAGCTCTCTCACTCTCCAAGTTGAAAAAGAGCAAACGGCTACACCTGCAGTGTTGGCAATGATGGCTGGTCTGCAACGGACTTTTAACTTCAGTTTGTATTTCGAGGACTGCAGTGAAACAGCTCTGTTTTGGGGAGAAGTGCGTGTACCACAGAGGTATGCGTGGTACCATCGGTACCACGCATACCTCTGTACAATTGTCGCTCTACCGGCCTTTCCTGTCACACTTCAATTAAAATGGTCTAATAAAGCATATGAAATGCCCACAAACATGTCTCTTAAAAAAAGACAGCTCTGTTTTGAAGAATTGGCTGTTGTGTTTTGAGCGTGCGGTAACGTGTCAGGCTGGTGTTGAGATCACTGTGAGGCCTTGTTCTTCTCAGGAAGCCAAGCATGCCCAGACCCCAGACACCTGCGTCCCCCTGCTCCCACCAGACACCTGCGTCCCCCTGCTCCCACCAGACACCTGCGTCCCCCTGCTCCCACCAGACACCTGCGTCCCCCTGCTCCCACCAGACACCTGCGTCCCCCTGCTCCCACCAGACACCTGCGTCCCCCTGCTCCCACCAGACACCTGCGTCCCCCTGCTCCCACCAGACACCTGCGTCCCCCTGCTCCCACCAGACACCTGCGTCCCCCTGCTCCCACCAGACACCTGCGTCCCCCTGCTCCCACCAGACACCTGCGTCCCCCTGCTCCCACCAGACATGGAGGATGCCGTCCCCCCTGACCAGCCCCCCGAGGAGGACACCGGCGCCACCAAAGACCCACCGTCGAATGAGTCCATGATCCCCAGCGCCACCCTGATCCCCACGACCAGCCTCGCCAACACCACCACCCCTACCAACACTATCACCACCACCCCCTCCAACGTCAACGCCATCTTTAACATCACCACCAACACCATACCCTCCATCGTCACCACCGGTGACGACCCCACAAACGCCAACCTCACTGCCCCAGCCTCGACCATCTTCACCCCCCCAGCCCCTCGCCCCACCGACCCTCCTCCAGACACTCCTGATGGGCTCGGCCTCCTCAACCTCCCTGGCTCCTACGGAGGTCACGGGGGCAACCTGTGTGTCGGGTACGGGAGCCTGTCTAGGGGGGTCCACCACAGCTATTGGCCTCCCAGGAACTACCCTCCAGGGGGCCACTACACCCTGCCTCTCCCCAGGGATAACTACGGGCCTGGGGGCCAGGAGAGACCCAGGGAAGGACCAGGAGAGACCCAGGAGGTGAAGGCTGAGTACCCGGCCAGCAGCTACCCAACCCTGGGGGGAGTCCACCAGTTCAGACCCATTACCACCATGGAGCTTCTCAGGGAGCCCTCCAGAACCAGGTCAGGCGCAAAGTTTCTATTTCTTGTTTAATTTCACTAGCCTATATCAGGCAAGTCAGTTAAGAACATATTTTTTATTTACAACAATGTACGTCATACAGTATACTGAATGAAGAGTTATAAACTACAGTACAGTAAAGTACAGTTCCAAATGAAATCCTACACAAACATGACTGTGCATTGGTATGGGCATTCATACAATGTTATTGACTCAGTGAAACAATGTTGAGTTTCTATAATTTTTAAGAGGGTGATGGGCGATGTTGTGATCTGTCTTGATGCCTTTGGTATTTGTCTCCATGGTGTTTGTACCTCCATAGTGTTTGTACCTCCAAGGTTTCATCTTATTGGAGCGAACTAAAACAACAAGGCATTTATCTATAGCAGACTGGCTGAGAGCTTCTATTGATCTCTATCCATGTTTCAGTCATGCTAAGAACACAGCGCTGCAGCCCACACAGACCAATATCACGGCTCATGAGCTTTCCAAAAGCTAATGCGTTACTTCTAGACTATATATTTCCTATGTAGGTTGTCCTTTATTTGGAAGAACGAAGATCCATTTTTGATCGGTGTAAACCAAGGAAATATTCCCGTTCTCGACACAGATGTTCGATTCTGCAGAAATACTGTTATAGTTGACAGCACGTGACATGTGTCTCTTCTATTGGCTTCCAACCTACCGAAACAAGTGTCTTCTTCGTCACACTGTATGAACACGTCGTTAGACAGGCCTACGGTAAATACAGTTAGTGGAGGAAAGAGAGTCTAGCTACATTACATTACATTACAGTTTATCTATCCAGCAGACGTGTTTATCGAAAGAGCCGTACATATAGTGCACATATGGAGTCAGCCATATTGGCACATCGGCGCGGAGCTTTCAGAACCGAGTGTCAACTTCTCCGGTCGGGTCCTCCATCCAGACCAGCGCCAGGGGCGTCAGTGAGGAACGCACGACAGACAGATGGGCAGCCGTTTAGGAGCAGGTGGTATCAATCAGCCTGCTGCTCCGTCGATAAATACGGAGGTGTTACTGTTGGTGACTGACAGCATCGCTTCCCATCTGCTCGTAGACGGAAGACGGATCTGTTGAAACAGCGTACTGGACACTCAATCTGCCCTTTCGTCTTTCTCAGACTGACAGGTTAAAATATCCTGAACATGAAAGTAGCCTACCGTTTCCAAAATACCTTATCAAAACTGATGAAGTGACATAAAATATCATAGCTGTTTCCTTCTTCTCTCCCCCCACCTCTCTTTCTTTCTACCTCCCACTTCTCTGTAGCATGTTCTTATGTTGTCTATTTTGTTCTTCTCAGAGGGGGCTACGAAGACGGCATCATCCCCCAGGTGGACGTAGACCCAGGCTCCTTTTTCCACACCATGTCCAGGGCCCAGACCCTCCAGTTCCCCCACAAGCGAAGCAGCATGGTCAGCCTGGACGGCATCCGCAGGGACCCCCGCTGGAGGGACCCCAACCTGCGCGAGGTCATCACCATGCTCAGCCACCCCATGGACCCGGTCAAGTCCAACGCAGCCGCCTACCTGCAGCACCTGTGCTACGAGAACGACCGCATCAAGCAGGACGTGCGTCACCTGAAGGGGCTTCCTGTTCTGGTGGACCTGCTGGATCACCCCAAGGCCGAGGTCCACCGCAAGGCCTGCGGTGCCCTGAGGAACATCTCCTACGGGAAGGACCACGACAACAAGGTGGCCATCCAGCACTGCGACGGCCTCCCTGCCTTGGTCCGGCTGCTGCGGAAGTCTAGTAACATGGAGGTCAGAGAGCTTGTCACAGGTACAAAGACGCAGAAGAAGTCCTGAGGGGAGCTCAGTTGGAATGTGTTCGTTCAGGGAGGGAATCAAACCTCGACTTGCGGTCAAATGCTCTGTGTGCCCAGTGGTTCTCAATGCTGGTCCTCGTGCTCCCCTTCCATGCGTGTTTTTTCCCTACTCCAACACACCTGATTCTAATAAATGGATCATTATCAAGCTCAGCAGAAATCTGATAACGACCAATTCATTTGAATCAGGTGTGTTGGAGCAGGGAAACATCTAGAACATGCAGGGCAGGGGAGCACGAAGACCAGGATTGTGAACCACGGCTCTAACCACTGATCTATACCCCATATCAGGGTAGATGCTTCCAGTGCTGCCTAGAATCATTCCAATGGGTAGAGGAAATGGCTCGGTGGTTGAAGCATGTGATTGCTGATCAAGGGGTCATAGGTTAAAATCCCCCTCAGTACGACAATTTAAGTAAACAAAAGTTTATGCAACCTGACGTTCTCCAACCCACCTCTCAAGACTCACCCTCCTCCTCCTCCGTGTTCTTGTTACAAAAGGAACCCTCTGGAACCTCTCATCCCACGAGCCCTTGAAGATGATGGTCATCAACCACGGTCTCCAGACCCTGACTGATGAGGTCATCATCCCGCATTCTGGTTGGAGGAGAGACCCCACAGAACATTCCAGGCCCCGGGAGACGGAGTGGACGACCGTCTTCAAGAACACCTCCGGATGTCTGAGGTACACACACCGACCGGGTCAGGGAAGCCAAGATCAGTTCACGGAAACCAAACCAACTGAATAGAAAACGTGAATGACCTCAAATGTAATAGTGTTCATTTCGCAGACACTTCTCCAAATGCAGGACAGGGAGGGGGGGGGGATTTGAACCTGGTATACTGCGATGTGTAGTCCAATGCTCCATCACTGAACTATACCTGTACCCCCATACTCCACAGCATCGCTGACTAGTTATCGACAGGATCTTTTGTTGTGGTTTTGTCCCCAGGAATGTGAGCTCAGATGGGGCAGAGGCTCGTCAGAGACTGAGAGAGTGTGAGGGGCTGGTGGATGCTTTGCTCCACGCTCTACAATCAGCAGTGGCCACCAAGGACACAGATAATAAGGTAGAGACCCACGACCACCTGATAGGAATTCCAATTCAGATTAATAGAAACTGCAGCAGAAGTGCAGATAAGCGCAGACTGGAAGTGTCTCGGACCACAAGGTCAACAAAGGGATTTAGAAAGGGTGGGTTCACCCTCTTTTTACTGTGCTTTATGAGATGTTGTGGTTTTATACTTTTTGTAGGTATTCTTACTTTTGTGTTTTTTCTATTCTTACCTTCCCAGTCTGTAGAGAACTGTGTCTGCATCTTAAGGAACCTCTCCTACCACGTCCACAAAGAGGTCCCGGGGGCGGAGCGCTTTCAAGAGCCCCCGGCCAATTACGTCCCCCGATCTGGAGGACAGCAGCAGAAGAAGAAGACGACAGAGGCTGACTGTTTCGGAGGAAAGAGGGCAAAAGGTTTGTTGTCGATGTAGCAAATGAACAGGAGAAATACCAAGTGGGTTAGAGCTAACTGTGCGAGAGAAGCTGGATTTGCGAAATCATGACCACTCAAGAATCCATCTTCCAAGCTTTATCCATTTGTGCCCATACCACATTGGTTTGGACCAATCAGCATCCTATGAGGAAATACTGACAGCTACAGGTGTTGAAGTTGGCCTGTGATGGACAATGATAGACAGATGGTTAATCCAATCACCTGTCAAGTATTTTTTTTTAAATGCCTGCCCTTTTCCAAAGTTTCCAAGGACAACTTCCCAGATGGATATGTGTAACAAATTAGTCAGGTTAGACCCATCTAGTTGGCGCAAGAGACAGACCTTGAAAAGCCTCTCACTGTTCCATACTGTGCTGTTTTGTACCCTATCATGAGTCACAACGCTTTTCTAGAACTTTCTTTCCGTTTCCTCTGCTGCCTGTCAGAGGAGTGGTTCAACCAAGGTGAGTCTAACAGCTTCTTCTCTATGTGTGCTTCCTTTTGTGGAGGTTTTCAATGGAGGTCACATTGTGTGTAGGAGCGTGGTGTTTCCAAATGTGGAAGTGTGTGTGCGTGTGCGTGTGTGCACTTGTGTGTTTTGTAGGTTGGAGAAATGGGCTTCTAGACAAGAAGTATGAAACGCTGGATTTGCCAAAACGCAGAGAACCAATGAAAGGTATGAAACACTACTGGGATGTATGACAGGTGACATTTCACCAATCAAACATGGTTGGATACCAATAAAACTGACAAATAATAACGGATCATGATCATTCACGTTTTGTGTTGTGAAAGGCTAAAGTTGTGGGGCTTCACAGTTTGGCTAGTGAAGACTTACTTTTGATCCACTGACCGTTTTTAGGATGTTCATTATGGGATGTGAATTATACCGCAGCAGGTGCACCAGAGGCAAAGAAGCACTCACACATTAGGTCAAACGGTTGTCGTGGAAACCATGCATTTTGCGTGAGGGCCAATCCATCATAAAGTGTGGGTCCATGCCTTTGTGTCTGCCTGAGTTGACGTCTGGTTCTGGGAATAAAGATGCACTGCTATTATGCTACATTCAGTATCATATTACATGCTCATTAGACATGTCCATTGTGTTCCCAGATAGACATTTAAATTCAGTGTTTGTAGCTCATGCCTGCGGCTTAATACATGGTCTCCATTATCATCATTAAAATGCAGGACAGCAGACCTACAATTAGACCTCTGAAGGATAGTTGTATAACTGAGTGAAAACAGGCCAGTATTTCTCACCTGTTTAAACTCTGCACAGAAAGCTGTTGGACCTGGGATAGGTGTCTGTATGTGAACCTGGGCAGGTGTGTGTGTGTGTGAGAACCTGGGCAGAGGTGTGTGAACCTGGGCAGAGGTGTATGTTGTGTGTGAGAACCTGGGCAGGTGTGTGTGTGTGTCTGAACCTGGGCAGGTGTGTGTGTGTGTGTGTCTGAACCTGGGCAGGTGTGTGTGAACCTGGGCAGGCGTGTGTGTGTGAACCTGGGCAGGTGTGTGAACCTGGGCAGGTGTGTGAACCTGGGCAGGTGTGTGAACCTGGGCACGTGTGTGAACCTGGGCAGGTGTGTGTGTGGACCTGGGCAGGTGTGTGTGTGGACCTGGGCAGGTGTGTGAACCTGGGCAGGTGTGTGAACCTGGGCAGGTGTGTGTGAACCTGGGCAGGTGTGTGAACCTGGGCAGGTGTGTGAACCTGGGCAGGTGTGTGTGAACCTGGGCAGGTGTGTGTGAACCTGGGCAGGTGTGTGTGTGTGTGGACCTGGGCAGGTGTGTGGACCTGGGCAGGTGTGTGTGAACCTGGGCAGGTGTGTGTGTGTGGACCTGGGCAGGTGTGTGTGTGTGGACCTGGGCAGGTGTGTGGACCTGGGCAGGTGTGTGTGTGGACCTGGACCCAGGCTCCCCCCAGCTGTAGTGTCTCCAGCTACAAGAGCCCATCCCTCCCCCTGCTGAAAGCTGCAGTGAAGGTGATAAGGAGACCTGCTCAGTGTTTAGACAGGAGCTGAGATGCCCTGGGACTTGGCTGACTGATCACGTACACCTTCTGAACAGACAACCTGAGGATTCTGTCTGGGTTCCTGTTCTGGAACCTCAAGCAGCAGTCTACTCCACTGGAGTAGGAGAGTGATGTTGTTTATAAGAGTTGTCTTTGGATAGGATTATCCTTCACATCGTTTTGTCTTTAGAAAGGGGTGTCTTTAAGGAATGTTAGGGAGTATTAACCTTACAATGTATTGTATTTTATACAATAGTGTTGTCCTTTTATACAATAGTGTTGTGATTTACATTATTGTCCTTAGATGGTACTCTTATAAAACAAGTGTTGTACTGGGAGAGTATTATCCTTAGATAGCCTTGTCATGACAGATTGAAGGAGAGGGAGTTCTGTGTAAACTATCCACTAATCAAAACGGTGGGTAATGACATTTCAAATTGAATCCAGCTCTTGTTCTGCATTCCGGGCAGACACTTTTCTATTGATAATTCATACTTAATACGTTGATGCAATGCATGCACACATAGTGTCCCGACACTAAACAGAAGATTTTGGAAACAAACTTCCCCTGTGGATAATCCTTCAACCATAACAGAACAAGCCTCATCTGTTTTTTGTAAAGTTGTAATTTTCATCGAGTTGTTAGGCTGCGCTAAACCATAACCGAAGTGTGATAACATAACCTACTTAATTATTTTTGTTTCATGGCTACTAATGTTTCAAGACGGCTATTGTTTTCCAATATAGATGACGTCTGTCTTTGCCCTTTTAAATCTCAACATAATTAAGTCTACAGTACTCTTTAAGATGGAGTAGTGCTGGAATATTCTGTATTCAGTTTTCATTTGGAAGTCTGGACTGAGATATCTTTCATGTGTGCGTCCTTAGAGAGTGTTTGAACGAATAGTGCTGGTAATGCACCCTCCATCTGGAGCCTGGTGCTGTGAGGGTATTGTTTCTGATGGTGTCAGCCTCAATATGCCTCAGTGAGAGCTCTGATGATTAGGGGTCTCTCTCTGTCGCTCTCTCTCGCTCTCTCATGGTGCCTTGCGCTCTCTCTCTCTCCTGCTGCCTTGCTGGCTCTCTCTCTCTCCTGGTGCCTTGCTCTCTCGCCCTCTCTTTCTCTGCCTCTCCCCCCTCTCTCTGTGAAGGTCTGGATCTGCTGTATCAGCCCGAGGTGGTTAGGCTGTATCTGTCCCTCCTCACCCGCAGTCAGAACCACAACACCCTGGAGGCGGCAGCCGGAGCGCTGCAGAACCTCGCAGCGGGACACTGGGCCGTGAGTGCCGGGCTCTGGGGGGGCTGGATCGTTGGAGTGTGGTGTGTGTGGAGGGAGTGGGGGGGAGGCTTTGGTGTGTGTGTGTGTGTGTGTGTGTGTGTGTCTGTGGAGGGGAATAGTGTGTGGAGAGGGTGGGGGGGAGACTTTGTTGTGTGTGTGTGGAGGGGAATGGTGTGTGGAGAGGGTGGGGGGAGACTTTGGTGTGTGTGTGTGTGTGTGTGGAGGGGAATGGTGTGTGGAGAGGGTGGGGGGAGACTTTGGTGTGTGTGTGTGTGTGTGTGTGTGGAGGGGAATGGTGTGTGGAGAGGGTGGGGGGGAGACTTTGGTGTGTGTGTGTGTGTGTGTGGAGGGGAATGGTGTGTGGAGAGGGTGGGGGGGAGACTTTGTGTGTGTGTGTGTGTGTGTGTGTGTGTCTGTGGAGGGGAATAGTGTGTGGAGAGGGTGAGGGGGGGGTTGTTGGTGGTGTTTGTGGTGTGAGTCTGGGGAAGAGAGGGCTGGTGTATACTATGTATGTGTGTGTCTGTATGCAAAGTGTTCATTGTGCGTGTGCGTGTGTGTGTACTTAGTATTTTGTCTGTCTCTCTGTCTGTGCTCACAGTGGTCGAGCTACATCCGAGCCACAGTCAGGAAGGAGAAGGGACTCCCAGTCCTGGTGGAACTTCTGCGTTCTGATGCTGACAAGGTAGTCCGTGCTGTGGCCATAGCTCTCCGCAACCTGGCCATCGATCGCCGCAACAAAGACCTCATAGGTAAGACGTGGAAAAATCTGAGTTCAAACATTTCCATCCGAACGTTTCAGCAGACGCTTTCAGCGTAACGCACAAATAGTGCCTATAGAAAGTTGAAGTCTTTTATTGTCAGATGCACAGAACAACACAGTCAGACTGGGCACTGACATTCTTAGGACAAGACAACGCAAAGCAAGCTGGAATAACATAACAAGTACAGCAGGAGATCAAGGATCAGAAGTGCGTAGTTCGAACAGTTTTCTGGTGGTCCAAGCCAAGGAACGGCCACACCGTAACATAATCTCAGCTAGCAGGCACGGTGAAAAGAATACCACAGTGCAACAAGAACATCTCAATTCCTTAAATACAGTGCATCAAGAACATGTCAATTACTTAAATACAGTGCAGCAACAGCCTCTTAATTTCAGTAGCTAGCTAACCAAGGCACATTTTAAACCACAGATCCTCGTACACAGACAGTGTCTTTTCTCGTTTGTTCCCAGGGGGCTATGCTATGAGGGACCTGGTTAGCAACCTTCCCTGTGGCCAGCAGAGGCCAGCCAAAAATCTGGAGGGGGACACTGTGGTGGCCATTTTGAATACCATCCATGAGATCATCACAGACAGCCTTGAGAACACTCGAGGGCTCATTCAAGGACACGCCATCCAGAAACTGATTGCCATCAACAAGACCAGGTACACTTGGAGCACACTTGCATTGCATTTGTATTCGTGTATCTGAGACTTTTATCCAAAGAGGCGTACGAGTAGTGCATTTAGAAAGCACAGTAGAAGATCTAGGATCAGAAGAGCATGGTTCTGACAGTTTTTCGGGAGTCAATGAGTTGTCCTTGGTTACACGTGCGCAGGGTTGAGGAAAGAAGGTTGTGGTAATTTTGGAAAGAAGTCAAGTGAGTACCATGCTCCTCTTGTCTCCCATGACCTCGGGCGTGGCCGGTCTGTCAGCCAATCAGTGCGTGAGACGAAGGTGGCATCTCACGTGTTGCAGACCGTGTGGGCCTACAAGGACCTGAGGAACAATCTGTTCAAAGCTGGCTGGAACAAGAGCCACTTCAAGGTAGTCTTCATTATTTCACTTCTGACTGAAGGTAGTCTTCATGATTTCACTTCTGACTGAAGGTAGTCTTCAACATTACACTTCTGGGTTAGACTGGGTGCACTTTTTAAATATATACCCCCGTTTTTTAGCAATTTAGCGGGCGCTTTTATCTAAATATACTTACCATAAATGTATAGCAGACATTTATCCGAAGCGATATTTTGATCTGTACTCAAATGCTGTACTGCACCACTGAACCCACCTTTCATGCTTTATACGTAGAAAGAGTTTATAGAAGTGACTTCCAGTGAAATACAGGAATCGTAAGTGCAAAGTTCTAGCTGTTTCAGTGGTTAGAATCTGTAATTTACCAGGCTTGGTGCAATAATAACATCGCAACAACACTGCAACAAACCATCTTACACAGCAAGATTACACAGTCCAGTGTCATAAGTGCATCGCCTTGTTTTGTGTTCTGTGTGTGGTAGAGGATTAGGAGCAGCATAGCATGCGTGTTTATATGTGCTGTCCTTTTCCTCATCACTCAGCCAACGACAACTGGAGTGACGAAAAAAAACAAGAATACAAAACAGGGCTACGATGACATCACCCTGCCTCTTATGGAAAAAAATCAAGGTCAGCAAAACATGGCTGTGCTGAAGTGGATGTTTTCCTATGTAGTTCTTTTACAAAGGTCTCTGATGCTGCTAAATCAGATTCATCCAGCCAGGAGTGATTCTGTGGAACAGACACAGCTGGTTAAATACGTGATTGTTGAGAGACTTCTTTCTCTCTCTCTCTCTCTCTCTCTCTCTCTCTTTCTGGATCTCCTTTCTCTCGTTCTCTCCACCTCCTTTATATATGTTGTTGTTGTATTCTTCTCTGGGTGTTTTGTATGATGTTTACCTGAATCCTGAACAATGCCCTCCCACCCACAGAAGGATACTCCGTGTCAGAGCAGGCTGACAGGGTGGCCGAGGGACCTGGCCATGTGATGGAGAGAGAGGCGTTCCAGGTAGGGAGTTCTGCTTGTGAACGAGGCTACCTTCTCACTGATCACGTTGCCTTGATCTTGTACCCAATTTCGTTTTTCAATAAAAAAATATATTTATTTTAATACTGCAGATGTATGAAATGTAGTTTCATACAGCAGTTTTACTAATGTGGTAGTAAATTAAATCCCCTTTTTTTTATTCTGGAGGAGATGCAAGGTTTATTAAATTGGGGGAAAAGCTATCAACCATACTTGTTATCATAGGTCGGATACTATATTTGTACAACAACAACTAACGTTATATTTGTGTTCTGTCAGACGGTTCCTGAGAGGAAGCACTTTATCAGAGCTGTGAGGCCCTCGGTGGGTCTCGTGGACCGCAAACCCCCTCCTCTCGACTCCTGGGTGTGAAAACTGCTGGGTGGACTGTGGTGCAGGTACACTCCCAGTTTCACCTGAGACAGTACATCCACCTGAGGGTATTTTAGGTGGGGTTTTAGATCCAGATGTGCTGAGATGAGATGTGTTAACATTTCTTGGGTGTGGGATATGCTGTACAACTTTGTAAATATGTACTGTTGACATGGGGGGGGGGGGGGAACCGGAATGTTTGGTTGTTTCTAATAAATCTTTCCTTTTCTTTGCAGGAAACATTATATTGCAGATGCATATACAGGATGACAGACATTGGTAGAAGCCATTGGTGATGTGGATCATTTTACATGGAGGAAGAAGATAGATCCGAGGCAATAGAAGCCTATTCCTCAACAGATCTAAATAGTGTGTATATTTGGTCCTATATTTCATGTCAGTGTCATCAACATTATCAAGGAGAATTAATACTACATTTTCTACACATGTTGTATAATAGTCCAGTAGGAATTATCCAGCGAAATATTCAGAATTCAAAATGCATTACAGAATCTATGCGATTAGAATTAGTCAAACTCACGTCAACACTACTTTGAAGTTACAGTGGAGACTACTTTTTAGAATTTCCTGACCACCCTTTGACTCTAGTGATATACACTGTTGGTTCATTTTCCTCAAGTTGTGCAGAATTTCCTTATTTATTAATTGAAAGGCCAGTTAAAATGGGATTGTAAATGTGTAATAAAAGATTGTTAATATTCTAAATGAAGGCATTTATATTGTAATATTCATTGTAATACTCATGTTATTTATTAGCAATTGTGGATGTTATTACCTTGTACCCAGAAAACGGAATGGATACCTTAACATCAAAATACTAGTGTCATTTTAACAGAAGCTGAAATTCAAGATTTTTGCTTAGTGTTTGTTCTTGCATCGCAATGTTGAATGGAAGTAAATAAAAATCGATCATTTCTATATTTTGTATGTATTTTATTGTAAAAAAAGTTGTTTCCATAAAAAGGTTTGGGTTTTTTAGGGACTTTTGAAAGTTATTTAAGCACTGGACAGCTCCACTTCATCTGTTTAATAAGATTAGTGCTTGAACTCTCGTGCGAATAGAAGTGCATTTTTCAAAAGGAATTGAACGTTTCTTATGCACGCTTGCTGTAATCTGGGCAGTAACATATTTAGCTTCGGGCTGGTTTAAGGGTTTGCTACATTCTCTGTTTGCAAACATGAAGCTAAATGATTCTCAGCTACTGAGAGGGAAAAGGTTGGCGAGTTAACTAGCTGTAGGGAGGTCATGTTCTTTACCTAACTTTGCCATTACTTCAGACGGGCTAGCCTATTGTACTGTACTACTGTAGCACTGTTAGCTAGTTTTAATTAGCCTACAGTACTGTAAGTAGACCAATTTGTAGCTAGGTAAATTACACCACAGCTATTAGACTTTCTAGTCTAGAAATTGAATGACAATCGTAAATGAGTTTCTGTAATCTCAAATTAATCTGACAAAGTAGACCACATTTGATAACGTACAGTATTAGCTATCAGTTTAAAGTGCAGTTGCGTTCCTTAAGGTTTTTTCTGTTTATTTTTCCCTGTATTGTCAAGTAGAATCCAAAAGAGGGGAGACAATTTGAGACCGAGTTCGCGTTTAGCAGGTGAGGATACAGTAAAGTTATGGACAAGTCAATGAAGGGACATTTATTCGAATGAAACATCATACAGCATAAAACAAATATATAACATACAAATGCTACCCTTAATGATCACCTAGAGTTGACCAGCTCACCTCACCAGACCTTTGAGCTAATACACAGTCGGCTGATGATTAAGTGGCTGAATAAATAAATGATATAGTAATAACCAGCCTGATAATCTTGACCCTTATTCTTTAGCTGCTCAGTTGTGCAGCGATGCTGGAGAGGGGCAGTCAGCATCTCCTCTGCCCAGCCGTCTCCCCCCGTCAGGCCCTAGTCCTTCTGGATGGTGTTCTTTGCCTCTGCACCCTGATCTCTCAGCTAATGCCAAGATTGCCATGGCTCAGTTCCCTGGCTGGAAAGGAGAGCCATATCCCAAACCGCTGGTCAGATACACAAGAGCCCTGCCCATTGGAAGGATATCCACCGCCGGCCCACAACCACGGCTCAATCGCAGGAGACTTATACCCATCTCTAGAGCCAAGACAGTCAAGTTCTCCCACCCAGACAAGACCCAGAGTCTGATTCCGGCAATTACAAGGCAGAGAATCTCTCCCAGGGCTCAGGCAGGAGGCCGGCAGGTCAGACCGGTCACACCCAGACCACCCACACGCAGGCCGGGTAGCCCTGTGGGCCGAAGGCGTAACGCGTCCCTCACGGAGGCACAGCTGGCTGGACGGGGGGATGGCGTGTCCCTGTTTTGCGCTGTCCGAGACCAGTTGCTGCTCACCTCCAGCTCTGAGTCCTCCCCCTCCCCTCGCTCATCCCCCTCCTCTCCTCCGCATCGATGCAGGCGCATCCCCCCGGCCTACCTCACTCGCCGCTACGTGACCCAGATGAAGCTGTACCAGGCGCTGAGTAATGAGAAGAAGAAGAAGAACAGGCAGGTATAAAAAACTAAGGCATAAACTAAACTGAAACACAAATACAAACATTACAAGAGATATGAAACTGAATATGATCGAGAATTTAGACTGACCCGTAGGCTCTATCCGTGTATTCATATATATTCATATTAATACAAAACATAAGCTATTGTCTATTTTTTGCATAGGTCGGATTTTATTTGTGCTTTGCTTTCCTGACACAATAATAATATAATATAACATTGTTTTCTTTTAATTTCCCAGCGGACTTTAGAGGGGAATTCGATCCGAAAAGGTAGGATGGAATTAATGACCATGTAATGCATTAGCCGTACACTCCGTACACACATTTCTTTCAATGAATACATCATCTCCTACCGACAGCTACACAATAGGGTCTACAGATAATGACTGTAGCAGTCAGATTATGTTAATAATAGTAAAACGCTAAAGAAGAAAAGGACTGTGGAAACAATAATAATAATAATTAGGTCCTCCGGTCCTCTTCCTGAGCAGGAGCTGCCTCATGTCGTCATGTGAATCCTCCTCTGTGTGGAGGGGAAGGAGTATCCTCCCATAGCCTCTACAAAGTCATCAAGAGGAAGCGAAGCCCCCAGTCTGAACAACAACCCTCTCAGCCGCCCTCACGGCTGGCGAGGAGATCCAGGATCCGTCCGTGGCGTCGCCAGTTCGACAGCAGTGCCTCCGACTGCCCGTCGTCGGACAGCAGCCCCGTCCTGAACGACTGTGGCCAGTCGCCCCACTGCTTGGCTGCCCCAGACACACCCGACTGCCCCGGGCCTTGTCCGAGCACGCCGCGTGATACTTCTGTGGCTTCCCAGTCGCCCTCCAGAACTCTCTCTGGTGCCATCACCACGCCACTCTACGACACCTCAATGATCGTTCAGTCGTTCTCCAGTACTCCCTCCAGCGCCCGCACCACGCCACTCTACCCCCATTCCTTCACCTCCAGTGCCCCTGGCACCCCACTACACAGTCAGATACTGCTCTCCAGTGCCCCTGGCACCCAACTGTGCACCCCATTATTTTCACGCAGTGCCCCTACCACACCCCTCCCCTCTAAAGCAGAGCAGGAGAGCTCTCCCAGGCGGTCTGTGTCTCACTCCAAGAACAGGATGCTCAGAAATAAGGCGGGGGACCCAGGCTCATGTTCAGCCAAAGAGTCCAGCCCCAAAATGAGAAACCCTGAGTCAAGATGGAGAGACAGGAGTCACTCTGGCAAGGCGTTTGGAGATCCCCACACCAGTCCTGCAGCGGAGACTTTGAAAGTTCCTGAGAAGGAGGAGAAGAGCAGGCAGAGAAAAGAGCACTCTACGCCAACAACGCCTTGGAACGCCGGTGGAACGAAACAACCAGCAGACCTCCAGCTGACACGTCTCAAAGTCCCTCTTGATCCTCCCTCACCCGGCCGGAGCAGCCTTTCAGACTGCGAGCTGTCTCCGCCTTTCTTCTTCTTCTGCCGCGAGGAGACTCCGCGCAGCCCGAGAGGCCCTGCCCACAACGCGGGCAGGAAGTCCTCATGCAAGCCTCCCTCAACATCCTCAACCTCGTATTCCCCGAAAACATCAGAAACAGCTGACAGACATCTAAAAGCCAAGACTTCGGCGTCAGTCCCTACGACACCCACATCGGCAAAGTATTTCTCTCTGCCGGCGTGTCTGTTCAGGAGGCCTCCTACACCCTGGAGTTTTGGCAGCTGGAAGACCGGCTCTCCAGCCTTTCATCACTCTCCACCTCCCCAAAGTCCCAAATCTCCCGACACAGGCGTGGGCCGGCGAACCAGGAAGATCCCCTCCACCGGGTACAACATGACGACAGGTTCCACCGGCACGCCCTGGGTGCCAAAAACGGAAGAGGATTTGAGGAACGCTGTGGGACGATCCCCGTCCGTCTCCAGAGACGCAGAGAGGAGGCGCTCGCCTCCCGCCTCAGGCCTTCACAGCCACATATCTGTGCGGAGCAGATACTTAAGCCCGGGAGTTAAAACTCATGCGGATAAACAGGAATTATCCAGGACCCCATTCAACAGTGGGCCTGTTTGCCCATTCCAGCGTCCCAGTTCAGCCACCTCCTCCAGCAAACAGAGAGACTCCAGCATGACCTCAGAGGGGAAGACGAGGCACTCTTATCAGAAACCTGACACGCCGAGACCAAAAAGCTGCCCTTCCAAGACCCAACCCTCTGGGACGCCGCTCCGCTTTCGTCCCTCAAACCCCGGCAGGAAGAGCGACCCTGACCCCCGTGCGAGGCCGGACACCCGCCGTTTTCCACGCGCTTCCCCCTCTTCTGCCTCCGAGTTGTTACTTGAGAAGGCCGATCTTAGCAGCTCTGCTCCTGTGAGGGCTGGATCCGGTGGACCTCCACGCAAGCACGGAGAGAGGGCCTCGCTTCCCAGGACGCGGGCGGAGCTGGATCCTGAAGAGGGCTTCAGAGGTGACAATAAAGCCAAAGCATCTAAGGGACAGGAGCTCTTTAAAGCCCCATTTCCATGTGCACCCAGCCACAAACTCTCTGCCTGTCAGAGGAGCCCACCATACGCGGCACAAAGGGCCCCACTTAGGAGGGATGACACCCATCGACACTTCAAGAACACCAAAGGCACCCGCTCACCTTCAACTCAGCCGAGATGTAAGTTGCCGGCGCCTGTGTTCCATTGCCATTTTCATAGTATGTGTGTGTGTGTAACTGTGTGTGTAAATGTGTGTGTGAGGGAATCATTCAGTTGGCGTCATCACTGAACGATTTATTCTGAACCGTCTGGTTGCAGTGGAAGAATCCGGCGACCCTCTGCCCCTCCAACCCCCCTCCTCCTCCCCTCCCCTTGTGTCCCCATGCCTGTCCCCAACCCCCAGCAGCCCAGACCTCATCCACGCCATCGTGGGCGCCATCAGCCTACTCCTGGGTCTGTCCTCCATCTCCTACCCCCAGCTCTACCCTGCCACTGCCGTTCAGGGCTCCCCTGCTACACCCCCCACAGCGGAGCTCTCTCCCCTCACCTCTGACCTGGACCCCGGTCCCAGAACCTCCACCACACCAGCAGGCCCGGCCCGCAGCCTGTCTGACCCAGGGCTGAGCTGCAGATCATCAGACACCCCGCCTTCCCACACACAGCAGGTGACATGATAACTACATGATCATGAACACGATATGCTACCATAACACTGTATATCTTTAGAAATATACATTCATACATTCTAATACGGTGTGTATATATACAGTACCAGTCAAAAGTTTGGACACATTTTCCCATTACATTCTAATACGGTGTGTATATATATATAATATGTTATCTTACTTGTACAGTAACGGTAAAATCTATGACAAAATCTTTTAGATATTTTAATGCATGCACCCTCCACTTCATCCAGAGAGCAGGTCAGAAGATAAGTGCACCGCCACTGAAAAAAGCATCACAGTAAGTACAGACCTTTTAGTCACATTGATCAAACTAAGTGTCTCGTGTTGAGATTCAGCCTGGCAACGGCGTATTCCTGAGTGAACAGAACACATGAATAGATCGACTGTATAGTCTTTTTTCAAGGACATGTGTTGCCTCAATCTGAGCCTTAACCTAGATTACATACGGTACAATATACACACGACTCGTAAGTACAATGTACACTAACATAATTGATGTGGATGGTGTAGCAGAGAATGTTTGAATCTCAGAGGTTCCCATGGCAATTACATATACTGTACATCTGGTGTTGACACCCCAACTGATTGTCTAACGCCGTGTCCATTCTAGTAATGAGCTCAACCTGGTTAGGCTGTAAAGGAAAGTAAACATTGTGTGTATGTGACCACTGTTTGGGATGTGCTGTTGTGACACCAGGTGACAAGACATGCGGAGGAGGGAATAGTTCTCAGTGGCAGTAGACTGGGAGAGGAGGTTAGTGATCAGAACAGGACAGTGTGAGGCAGGCTGAAGAACAAATCAACAGTCAGTGTTTAAATGAGTAGGGATTCACCCACCACTGTGCATCCGTGTACCTAGGAAGCCTAGAGATGATTCACTCTGGTCCTGTGCGAAAGCACGGCCAGTAGATATCCTTAATGAATTCCTGATGAGAAGAACACAATATTCCAATATTTGTTTGACATGGCGCTGCAGTTTCCTGCTTCTCTGTGCTCTGACAGTCCAACTCCTCCTGATCCTACACCACCGCCCTCACTTCGCCTCGTCGTCTGTCGAGAGATACCCTGGTTACAGCCGCACCACTGGAATGTAAACAAACTGCGCAGAATGATGTGTTCTTCAATCCAGCAGGGTAACAATCTTCCTATTAACCCAACAGGAAGGCTTCATTATGACCGCATGAAACCACAAGAGGGACGCCTTGGAAATACAGCCTTGGATGTTCGAGTCTAACACTTGGAGGCCGTTGTTTATTGAGCAGAGGATTTACATTTTATATAAGTATATTATTTAAGAAAGATTGAAGTTTTAATTGATTAAAAGAAATCCTCCAGTCTACATAACACCAGTGTATACTGTATCGTAAGTTCATTCAACCAAAGTTCAAAATTCATGGTCATGCTATTGAATAGCATATATATGTGGATTCCACATCCAAATAACATTCACTAATGGAAACTGTTTCGTTAAGTGTTGAAACCCTGTTTTGTAAAGTGTTGAAACCCTGTTTTGTAAAGTGTTGAAACCCTGTTTTGTAAAGTGTTGAACCACAAAACAGGGTCTACTGGAGTGCCCAGCTCTCCTAAACTTTAAGAGAAACAGCTGGGTCCGTGCTGGGTGGCCTGGTGACGCTACAGACCATCTGAATGTCGTTAGGTAGGGTTAGATAGGGTGCAGTGAAAGGATGCCGTTTTTCTTCGGAATGTTTCCTTTTGTTGAACTGATGAAATTATCCCAGAACGCAGGAAGGAAAGGCAACGAAAAGGTGTCGAGATACAGATATCAGTTTAGGAATGAATTATGAAAATAATTTACTTCACGGAATAGCCTTGAGGACAAGACTGACCATAGGATAACTTTATTAACGTTATTTTATCATTTGTCTACAGTAGCCTATAGGTTTCTCCCATATAGGTTATTTCTATAGGCTAGTCAGTGTGTATAGGCTATCTGTTTATATCGGTGTAGGTTGGAGTACTTCGAAGTACTCCATCTACACCTAATTGAGCTAGCAGCTATTCACTGAGCCCCTCCGTCTGTAGCGCTGCAGAGCGGTACGAGGACACGACGCTAATGGTTGCGCGTGCATTTATAAAAGCCGCTCACGTAACCTTCGCTCAGTCGGGAAGATGGCATTCTAACTGCTGGATTTGTTCCATAAGCGCAGGCAAAGTTTATTAAAGTTTGACCGACCGTTGTTTCAGACGAGCTTTTTATCTCTTGATTTAACTGTACAAAAATAACATCTAACCGAGCCACTATCAGGTAGGCAACATTTGACCATTTCGACTTTCAGTGGTAATTCCATTTAATAACGGTGTGCATTGTCTATGTAGTATGTTCGTCCGTAAACCACTTTGAGATTAAACAAACAATACGTAGCCTACATTTATTTTTGATAAAAATGTTTTTCTTGTGGGTGTGTACTCTTAATGTAGCCTACTCTTAAATTGGCTGTTTCTCAGAGAAAGAAGCCCAAATTGTGGACTGTAGTGCGTGAATGGAAACCAACAAGCTGATTCGATTCAATTTATCGATTTCACTCTCATTCACCATCTTCTAAATAAAGTTTATTAGAGATGATTAGGACCTGTGATAGTGGGCTACTTAGTATCCAAAATGTTATATCCTTTGTATAATGTTATGATTTTTACGTGTTGTTGTTAAATATTGCATACTGAACAGAATATAAGCTATGGATACCTTGTCTGCAAGCAGCTTCACTGCTGCACTGTAATCTTCAAAATCATTTAGGGACGCACACTCCAATCATGTTGACGTTGTAATCTGTGTTTTCGTTGCATCTAGCCGGTAGCTTGATGGTCAATTTTGCACAGCATTGTTTGGCATGATTGGAAATTTGAAAACGTTTGTAAATTTTTCTTTAACTGTGCACATATAGACAGATTGTCAACAAATTGAGATTGCGATAAATTGTTTTTTGTTTGTTATGAGGATATACGTGCTCATCAGGCCACACATTACAGACGAGGCAATCACTTCAGAAAACACAGTTGCATTACTAAGCGTGAAACTGTTATTAATTATCTGCAATTATTTTCTATTCAAATGACATCGAATATATCAAAAAGTGTAAAGACCGTTAAACCATTCATAATATTTAAGCCGCATGTTATTTATTGTCAGTTCTTGGAGTGCTTCGGTATGGATATGAACATGAGCAATCTTGAATCAATCAGTAGCTCAGATACCTAGATTTTAGGTAATTGGAATACCTGTAGGCCTACTTCCTCTCCACTTCACTAGATTTCTATTTGAGGAACGCACACCCCGACCTACCATCTGTATTTTCATCATCAACTGAACTGTGTACACATTCCACTTTGAAGTTAGCTCCACATGAAGTGATGTGGAAATATCAGTCTGTGCATTGATTATCTATACTACATACTGCATATGCACCCTCGCCTTCACATGTAGATATGGAAGATAATTGTGTACCGTGTTCATTTAGCAGATGCTTCATCCAAAGCAATTTACATGGGTGGGGGGTTGGAATTTGAGTCTGAAACATCTTGATTTGCATTTATATGTTCTACCACTAAGCCACAATTGCCTCCCATGGGGTGTACATTTTTTGTTTTTAGAGGAGTTCATGATGGGAGACCTGTGGCAACTGACCACTGTTTATACGACCTCTGACCTCTACCCTGTCAACCTCACCGGCCTTAGCAACCTGGAGAACTCCACAAGCTCCAGCTGGGTAACCAGCATCAAGTTCTCCCCTTACTACCAGCATTCGGTAGCCGTGGCGATCATGTTCACCCTGGCCTACATGTTCATCTTCCTCCTGTGCATGGTGGGAAACGGTCTGGTGTGTCTGATGGTGGTGAAGAACCGCCACATGCGCACCGTCACCAACATCTTCATCCTCAACCTGGCGATCAGCGACCTGCTGGTGGGAATCTTCTGCATCCCCACCACGCTGGTGGACAACCTCATCACAGGTGAGGCTCACGGTCAACCTCATCACAGGTGAGGCTCACGGTCAATCTCATCACAGGTGAGGCTCATGGTCAACCTCATCACAGGTTAGGCTCATGGTCAACCTCATCACAGGTGAGGCTCATGGTCAATCTCATCACAGGTGAGGCTCACGGTCAATCTCATCACAGGTGAGGCTCATGGTCAACCTCATCACAGGTTAGGCTCATGGTCAACCTCATCACAGGTGAGGCTCACGGTCAACCTCATCACAGGTTAGGCTCATGGTCAACCTCATCACAGGTGAGGCTCACGGTCAATCTCATCACAGGTGAGGCTCATGGTCAATCTCATCACAGGTGAGGCTCACGGTCAACCTCATCACAGGTGAGGCTCACGGTCAATCTCATCACAGGTGAGGCTCATGGTCAATCTCATCACAGGTGAGGCTCACGGTCAATCTCATCACAGGTGAGGCTCATGGTCAATCTCATCACAGGTGAGGCTCATGGTCAACCTCATCACAGGTGAGGCTCACGGTCAATCTCATCACAGGTGAGGCTCATGGTCAATCTCATCACAGGTGAGGCTCATGGTCAACCTCATCACAGGTGAGGCTCATGGTCAATCTCATCACGGGTGAGGCTCATGGTCAACCTCATCACAGGTGAGGCTCATGGTCAATCTCATCACGGGTGAGGCTCATGGTCAATCTCATCACAGGTGAGGCTCACGGTCAACCTCATCACAGGTTAGGCTCATGGTCAGGGTGCCGGTCTAGCCTTGTGTGACACGCAGAGATACTTTGAATGGTATTATTCATTCATCATTGTTGTTGTGTCTCACTGAATGCCCTCCGTTTGCTAGTTTGGCTGACATCTGGAGATGACTTGTTGTGTGGATGTGACTTCCAGACCATTTGTGGACTGTGTGCTGTGTGACTCATGGGTTTACTGTGTATCTGAGGGGGGTAGTCGCTTGTTTGAACAAAAACATATGGCTTAGTACTGCTAGAGAACATAATCTTCAAAGCTGTCACTGTTTGTGTTTCTCATCCATGTTTTTCTTTAAAATCTTAGGTCACCAGACAAAACTAAAGCTTTGATAATCATCTTTCACAAAATGAAAAAAGTATCTTCTGTGAACTGAAGACAGGCGTGTTGGCAGAAGCTTTTTTAAATTATGAAAAAATACTTCAAAATCACGTCAATTACAAGTCAGTAACATCACAAATCTCCATGTCCCATGCAGAGGTAAAGTTGAGCTACTCTATGGCTTTATTGAAACATGGATAAACAACTGCGCTGTACTGCAACGCAGATTTCCCAGACCTGAATCAGTCAACTAAGTCCACAGCTGTAATATTGAATCAGTACCAGAAGTCGACATTGTTGATAAATAAAATATCATGGCTGTTGTTACCGCAGACTCAAACCGATTACACGATTAATTAGTTACTGTTAATTATAAATTAATACTGGCAGCTGAATCATTGTCATTTAATTATAGTTTCATTTACAATTAACTTCATGAAACCGCTAGTGTCAAACTCTATTTGAGACCTTCTTTGTAGTCAACACTTTTAAGTAATTGACGGAGTACATTTAATCAGTAAGGGCTATGTATATTGGTGAGCAATTGTTAACTTCTAAAAATCAGTTTGAAACTGTTGAAAGTTCTAGAATCTGACTGAATACTGCTAGAAACTTGTACTTTCAAACCTTGATTTTGTGCTTTACTTTCTCAATGCCGCTTTGGATAACAGTGTCTGCCAAAGGAATATATTGTCAAAATGTCTGTTGCAATACTTGTCTCACAGGTTGGCCCTTCAGCAACGCAGTTTGCAAGCTGAGTGGTCTGGTGCAGGGAATATCTGTATGTGCATCTGTATTTACCCTGGTGGCCATTGCCATACATAGGTAAGTCAGTCAGGCGTCGTTGGAACATTCAGTGCCGTTTCACCCAAGATGGAAATGAAATGATGTTGGTTTTTTTCTGACCAATACTTCTCCGGTACTTCCTTGGCAGGTTCCGTTGTATTGTTTACCCTGTCAAGCCCAAGCTAACACTGTTTGTTGCTAAGGCAACTATAGGTTTAGTGTGGGCTTTGGCGTTGGTGATAATGGTGCCTTCAGTTGTTATGCTGACGGCCGAGAGAGAGGAGGGCCACTTTGTCGTCTCCGTTGACAACCAGACCCTCCCTCTGTATTCTTGCTACGAGACGTGGCCAGATCCGGAGATGAGGAAGGCCTACACCGTGGTGCTCTTCACTCACATCTACCTGGTCCCTCTGGCCCTCATCATGATCATGTACAGCTGCATCGGAGCCAAGCTGTACTCCACAGCCGTCCTGTCCAGCTTGGAGACTCCCGGTGGTGTGCGGGTAGGCAAGCCTCCCATCTCGCAGAGGAAAGTAAAGGTCATTAAGATGCTAATATTGGTGGCTCTGCTTTTCACGCTGTCTTGGCTTCCCCTGTGGACCCTCATGCTGATCACAGACTACGCCAGGCCGGAGGGAGCCCAGCTTGAACTCCTGACGGGCTACATCTTCCCCTTCTCCCATTGGCTGGCCTTCTCCAACTCCAGCGTCAATCCCATCATCTATGGCTACTTTAATGAGAATTTCAAGAGGGGCTTCCAGGCGGCTTGTCGCCCTGGCTGCTACTGCGATACGCTCCCACAGGAGCGCGCCGCCCCCCAGAATCTCCCCCGCAGCAAGACGCAGACCCAGCGCGACACGGCCCTGAGCGCCAACCCCCTGATCCTGGGCGTGAGAAACCGTATCTACACGGGCAGCGACCCGACCGGCTGTGTGTGCCTGGAGATGGAGCAGAAGAGGGAGGAGGGGAGCGTGGAGGCAGAAGGCTCGGGGGCGGAGGGCAGCAATGGTGGGCTGGCGATGAAGAGGAGTCCCTTTGTTGACGATGGAGATCTGGTGTCTGTTGTGGGGGCCGTTGTGTGTCGGGCGTGGGAGCTCTGAGGGGACGGTGGTGCGAGAGATGGGAGACTATGGGATGCTCTGTCTCTTAAGTCCTCCGAGTGACGGATGATTGTCTAGGATGGGGGCTGTTTCCGAGTACCTCTGAGACGACTTGGCTGAGAATTGTGGCATTCAGGTGTCCAAGCCTGAAGACGTATAAATTATGTATGAAGGGAATTTTGTTATTTGTTTACGTATGGCAGAACTTCCTAAATGAAATTCAGGGAGATTAGAGATTATTGTATTTGATAAATACAAGTATGTTAAATCCTCGACTTGACGACCATAATATGGATATTTGCATTACGAAGAAATGCCACTTGATGTTTACATGCACTTAGTAAAATCTTGCAGTGGTGTCTTGTTTTTAGCTTTGTGAAAGAAATTGATATGGGTTGTATCTTGCTGTGTCATATCAAGGATTGTACAATGTTATCACGGTTGTATAAAGTGTCAGTAGTTGACGTTGCTCTAAATAGACTGTTTCGTAAAAAAAAAATCATATGTTCAAAGTCTCTAAACAGTGGAGAATGATAGATTAAATGATATTATTTATGAATGAGGTGGGTTATTTATTGCTGTCCTCATTTTGGAATTGAAATTCACCTCATTTCTTTATGTCCTCCCTAAATACCAATCAGGTATTGTTTCTTCAATCAGACTTCCTTGCACCTGCAAATCAGACAGACAACATATTTTCAGCAGGGAATGTTAAAAGTTATTTCTGCATACGATTACTGTCATTTGTTCTGTGAACCCCGAGTCTATAAAATCTTGGTCAAGTCCTATTCAAACGCTTGATAAACTGTACATTTTTAAGTGGCAAAATCATTGTGAGGCCAGAGAGAAAAATGTGCACTACTGTAAATATGTCCTAATTATGGCTTTTTTCATTGCTCTATTACGGAATCTTTTTTATAAAAAAGACGTATTCTGATGTCAATTATCTAGCACTGAGGAATGACATTTGCATGCAATTTAAACTAACTCACCCTCAGAGTAGATTATAAATTGCGCTCTGCGCACAGACAATCTCTCCAGCTTTCTGCTCTGCAGGCTGACAGACCTACCATTACAACTTAATCACCATAACAACCAGGTGCCCCACACACACACATATATATAAAGGCCCTACAGGCCACAGGCACAGCTGATTGGAAAATTGTCTGGAGATGTTTTCTGCCCGTATGTTCAACATTTCAATTATAAAAGGTGAATGCCCAGAAAGGTTCATTGGTTGAGTTAATGTTTTATTGTGTGTTTAGTAGCTGACATATTAGCATGTATACGAGTTACAAGTCAGTTTACACAGAATAGCCTAACTTGTTCATTCATGTACTTTGTCTGATAGCATGTCACCTCACTGAAACATTCAAGGCTCAGTGTATAGATTTCCTGTGATATATTCTCCCTCGGTTTGTGGTAATTAATGCTTATTCTGCAGGTGTACGGCACCTGGGGTTCGTTGCAGTACAAGTCACATTTTATGGACAGATCCATGCAGTATGTGCATTTTTAACAACTGAATGTTTTTACATTGTTTCAGAGTAATGCTGACTTGGAAATTGTGCCGTTCTTTATGTCTGGCTTTGTTGTTGTGATTTAACACAGAGATTTAGTTTTGTGTCAAAGTAAGTTCACTGTCATGTCGAAAGCATTAATTATGCTTTATTATTCATCAGTGTTTGGCCTCTAATGGTACGATGTGTATTGAATATCCTGTGCCTGTTAGTTGTCTCATTAAGAACAATGTGGCTATTCAGTTGGGTTCTGGGTTTATAAGTAATGTAAACACGTCAGTAACAAGGTCTCTCTAAGGCGTGAAGGTCAGATTATAACAAGTGCTGCTCCGTCAGAGGTACACGAGCCGATGTTCGCCCCCTCACTGGGGTCAAACACGCCACCTCTGACTTCCCAATCGCAACATCGCGACACTACCAGCTACGCCAACAAAAAGCTAGCTATTAGTTGACGCGGTTGGCCTGTTTACATACTTGAGGAGTGAGTTTAAACCGATACACACCGGCTACAAGAGGACAGAATTGATAGGAGAAATAGAAAAACTAATTATGTACAGCCAACAGGTGTTTGCACATACGAAATCCCTGATTTCTTCCACACTGCTTCTGCTTATGTTCTTGGCTTTTCAAAGACCAAACATTTCTATCACACATGAGATGTACTTTAGCAACATTGTGTAGTGCAACTTTAATGTCAATGGTTTATGGTATGTCAAGACTAAAATGCAGTGATTTGTTTTCAATGTAACATAAATTCAATTCCTTTCATTTACATTTTTAGGAGCATTGTAGAACTGTTTGATTCAAAGTTACATTTAATGTTCAAAGCTAAGTAAATAAAGATGATAATGACCAAGAACAGCCTGGAGTGATTTGATTACAACAATCAACAGAAACATATTAAATTGTTTTGAAAGGGACAGTCAGGGAACACATGTCAACCTTTGAATTACATCACAGGAGCGTTCTGGACAAAGTCAACAGACTCCATCATCGAGACAATCACAATAGCTCAAGATTGGACAAATCAAAGTGAGCTGATTATTTGATGATCAAAGAGTCTGCCCCTTGCCACTGAAGCACTTGGAAAGCCTCTTAGGTTGTTTGTCTCGCGTTGTTATTTGTCTATTTTTTGGATGAGCAGCATTCTAGCAGTAGCTTGTTTTGAACAAAGGTATGGATGTTATTCTCAGGCAGATGACTAAGCTACAATGTCCTTGTCGAAAGAAAAACTAACTTAATAGGCAACAGTTATTTCCCAATTACTGACTTCTCACTCCCTGTCTGTCCATCTGAAATGTCAATACATTTAAAGATTTTCAGCAGAATGTGTTTTATTCGCCATGAAAGTTTGCACAGACAAGGAATTTGCTTTGGCAGGAAGATGCAAACATTAAACATATAGGAATCTAAAATTTAAATATGAGGACTAGCTATACTAAGGGTACATAACTAGCAATACTGAGTGGAATTAGAATTAAAATAAACTATATAATAAAATATAAAATAAAATATAAGTTGCAGTAATTTACAATATAAAAATACAAAAAATAAAAATATTACAAAAAATACAAATGGTACAAGATTGTGTAGTGCAGCTCATTGTTCATCGCTACACACAATGGAAGGTCATAGTTGTACTACAGTTTAAAACTAGTCGGTATTGCATATTCCCCTCACTCCCTTCCCGACCAGTGGTTGGATATCAGCAGAGATGCAATTTATATTTTGGTTGATCAACTGAGGCCTATCTATCTAGAATCTGGATATTTCTAAGGGCTTCTGGATGAGGGTATGGGCATTTTAATGAAGCTGTGTTGTACATCCCACAGCCTCCCCATGCTACTGAAATATCACAACACCCTGGGCGGAATTTCCACACAGCAGGAATACCACAATGGATACGACGACATGTCAATCAATCACGGCTAATTATTCAAGAAGCTCCAATATCTGAGCTCTTTTTAGCTTGAAATTATATACAAATGTCAAGGTAGAAAAAAAGGTTTCTAAAAATAAAGAAATATTTTAGTATCAACCATGAACACAAATGTACTATGACCTCTTGTGGGGTCCTTGCAGTACTACATTAACTTATTGCCAAATAAATTATGTAATAACAATAATATAGTGCTTTCATTTAGCAGACGCATTTATTGAAAGTGACATTATAGGAGGGAATCTGAACCTGCAACATCTTTATCTGCCGTCAAATGTTACCACAATCACAGTATTGACTATTTGAACTGATCGAAATACATAAACCATAATCAGAAGGTAGTTATCTTGTGATTATGCTTGAACCAACTACTGATGTTGCATGATTTGTTTTCATATATTTAATATATATAAGTCAGTATAAATATGGATCAAAGAATGCTCTCTGGCGTCTGGCAAGTGATCAACATGGACACAAAGTAAGTTCTCATGTTCTCGGAAGTAAAAACAACAGTGACTACAGTATAACTGCGGTAAACAAATAAGAAAGAAAGTGTTGTTTATTTTCCCATTTATCTCAGACTCACTTCCATATTAAGTGATAAGAGATAAGGGCTGTAGTTTTGTCGTGATGAACAAACAGCCGGCACCCTTTCAGTGGAGACAGCCGGCACCATAAGAAAAGCTTGCATGGAAAGCAGATACTACTCGAGAGGGGTTTGTGTTCGTCACCCGTCCCTGGCCCAGGGGGAGGCAGGGGGGGGGGGGAGGCGGGGGGGGGGGGGGGGGAGGCAGGGGGGGGAGGGGGGTGGGGGGGGGTTTGTGAGCGGAGCCTTTGTGACATCTCCAAACATGTCACAGGAGCACTGACAACACAGTCCGGCCCTCTGCACCCAATCACAAGCTGCACAAGGACAAAGCAATTTTTCCCCTCAACCCCCTAACGCCGCTAGATAGCGGGGTGTACTTCTCTACAGGTGTTCTCTGCCGTGGAGTCTATCCTATTTCCATATCTGACATTCTCTTCGGACCTGAATCTGACCTTGACTCAACCATGGCTGCTCAAGTGTCCTGTAAACCTATGTACAGCTACACTCTGAGCGTCTTGCTGGTGCTGCTGCCTGGGGCAAGCCGGGCCAGTCCCATCATGGCCCCCCAGGACACTCGCGGGGCAAGAGGGGTTTTGAACAGCGCCCTCCTGAAGCAGGAGGGTGACCTGGATGTCCAGGACCTTTTGGGGCAGTTTCTGTCGACGTTTAACCTCACGGAGCTGGGGCCCTGTCCAAAGCCTCGCGCCGCCCGCAAGGAGCCACCAGAATACATGCTGGAGCTGTACAACCGATTTGCCCACGATCGAACCACAGTGCCCTCAGACAACATAATACGCAGTTTCAAGAATGAAGGTACAACTTTTTCTTTTGTAACACAAGTTTTTTGTTGTTTTTAGGAGAAACAACACCACAAGCTTCGTCATTTATTCATAACGTTGATTGTAAGTAAGATCGTTATCATAAAGAGATACTTGGATTTTATTTGATCCAAGAAAATTTGTTTTGTATTCGAGAAGGGTTGCTCTGCCCTAATGAAATGCAATTAGTTTCCAGAATGTTTTTTTCTCTAATAGTTGCATAAATAGGCTTATGGTTTAGATAAATAAATTATTAAATTATGTTTCAAAGGAATGAGTTCTGACTATTTTTTTGTTAGATTCCACCTTTTAACCATTCATTTTAATCATTCCAAAGGCTTTTGTTTTTTTCTGGAGAGAAATTATATGTCAACAAACAAAAAATCTAATTGAAAGTTAGACAAAACAATTAATAACAATTCAATCAAAGCTTATCTTTTAAATCTGTATGTAAATCCTATTCAGACCCCTATTGATATTTTAATTCCAGATTCCTCCCCCTACAGTGTGACATCCATGGGTGTAAGGAGACACCCTCTGCTGTTCAACATCTCCATCCCCCCCCACGAGCACATCACCACCGCCCAACTCCGACTCTACACCCTGGTGCAACGAGACCGCAGATGTTTCGCTGGCCTCGACCGCGAGGTTACGGTGTATAAGATACACAGCGGGGGGTTCTGGAGGGCACACGGGGGGACAGGGAGGAGAGGGAAGGAGGAGGAGATCAGAGAGACGGAGGAGCTGGCCACCCGGCGTGTCCGCGGCGAGGACGACGCCTGGGTGTCGTTTGATCTGACTCACGCCCTCCGTGCTTGGCGGAAGACAGATTGCACCACCCACAGGCTGGAGGTCCACATCGCCAACGTGGAGCCTGAGCACGAGGAGACCCCTCAGAAGATCACAGACGAGGTGGAACAGGCAGCGGGCGTGGACACAGACCGGAGCTCCGAGGGGAAACACAAGCCCGTCGTGATCGTGTTCTCGGATGATCAGAGCATCCGCGAAGACAGGCGAGAGATCCAGCAGCTGATGGAACAGGACAACGACCTTCCTGCAAACCTAGACGTCAGCCAGCAGCCACTCAGGGCCGGCGACAACCGGAACGGCGGCGTCCCTGACAACGAGGAGCAGGACAAACAAACGTCTCTCGCGCGGCTGCACTCCAACCTTATCTACGACACACCTCCCAGAGTCCGTCGCAATGTCAAGGGCGAGTCCTGCAAGAGGACGCCGCTCCGCGTGGAGTTCAAGGACATTGGATGGGATTCCTGGGTCATCCAGCCCCTGGGCTACGACGCCTACGAGTGTAACGGCGTCTGCAACCCGCCTATGACCTCGGAGGTATCGCCCACCAAGCACGCCATCGTCCAGACTCTTCTCAGCGTCCGCAGACCACAAATGGCTTCTCGAGCCTGCTGTGTGCCCACGAAGCTGGACCCCATATCACTGCTCTACATGGACGGGGGAGTGGTCACCTACAAGCACAAGTATGAGGGCATGGTGGTGGCTGAATGTGGCTGTAGATAGTCCACACACTTCGGCCTACAGCAGACACAGACTGTGAATTGATATGAAGACTGAGCAATTGTCAGTTTCACCGTCCAGTTCCACAATAAGGGCCATGTACCACAAACACATAGCTATCCTTGCTTTGTAAGTTAACAATCAATAACTAAATAGCTGTTGTGTCATATTTAGGGCATGGATCCTTTGTGTGGGCCCCAGAGAACGTAGGACAAGTTTGTGCATTTCATGATGTAAATTTGCTTTTGTATAGAGGTATTTAACATGGTATGAGAATGACTTAAAATGCTATTTAACATAGAGAACAAAGTTGCATTCTTTGCATATTGTGTTGCAATAACTAGTTACTATCTGATTTTTTTCTTTAAATCAAATCCTTTTATTGTTACTCAATCATATACACACGTGCAACAGTGGGGGAAAGTCGTGTGTTCAGTTTCAAGCAGTGTAGCTGTTACCCAACACCATGCACAATGTATACCTCAGAAATACATAATGCATTAATAACACCATTACACATCTGTTACCCAACACCATGCACAATGTATACCTCAGAAATACATAATGCATTAATAACACCATTACACATCTGTTACCCAACACCATGCACAATGTATACCTCAGAAATACATAATGCATTAATAACACCATTACACATCTGTTACCCAACACCATGCACAATGTATACCTCAGAAATACATAATGCATTAATAACACCATTACACATCTGTTACCCAACACCATGCACAATGTATACCTCAGAAATACATAATGCATTAATAACACCATTACACATCTGTTACCCAACACCATGCACAATGTATACCTCAGAAATACATAATGCATTAATAACACCATTACACATCTGTTACCCAACACCATGCACAATGTATACCTCAGAAATACATAATGCATTAATAACACCATTACACATCTGTTACCCAACACCATGCACAATGTATACCTCAGAAATACATAATGCATTAATAACACCATTACACATCTGTTACCCAACACCATGCACAATGTATACCTCAGAAATACATAATGCATTAGACACAAAAGGAGACTGATTACAATAAAAAAAAACACTTACCACCGCTCCCTGTAATCCCAGGTACAGTTTAATGCAGTGAACTATACAATATGCTGAAAGGTATTCTCTCCCTGTGCTAAGATGAAAGTGAAGGAGCAACCATTCCCTTCAAAGACACCATATGGAAATAGCATGATTTCCATTTCTCCTCCTTTACTGTGTGTGGTTGGTGACGTACAGATTTCTTGAGGGCCT
>NC_085031.1:15804221-15891281 GCF_963692335.1 Osmerus eperlanus | reverse complement strand
TGTGTGTCGCCCTGCCTCGGGAGACGGGTAAACACTTTTCTTTACAGCTCTCAAAACATTCTCAATACTTAATTGTTGCACATCAACTGGCTTGTATGGGATTGAAAATACCATCTTCAGCTCCAAGACCATGCAGCCCATGTCATATTTAGATTCATACGCAAGTTCCCCTGTCATTCAGAATTGCCTACTTAACCATGTCAATTGGATTTTTGTAGCTACTAAAATACACTTTCAAAACCCTTGCTTGTCAGGTTATTTCTCTCTGCCTCCAGCCCATTTAGGCTTTCCTACTCTCCAACCCACCCCTCAAAGCCCAACATGCCAGGCCACCCCTCCCCCTTCATGCCACGGTGATAACGAGGTGTCTGGACCTGCTAACTTGTAGGCCGTCACTCAGGATGAGACGCCACTCGAAGTGGGCAGCAGTTGGGAGAGGGTGCTGTCAGATTCCTGGTCTTTGCACTCCGTTCAGCCTTCCGCCTCGCTGCCCAACGGAGGTGGCTCCCGCCTGTGATAAAGCCTACTTCCCTTTGTTGACGCGGACACACCGCTATCCTTATCAAGTCTGGGTCGAAGCCAAATGAAAAAAATATAGGGGGGGATGGGGGGGGTAAGGGGGGGGGGAGAGCCACCTCCCTGAAATGAGTCTCTGCAGGTTGGGATGTCTGTGTCCAACCCATTATCGGTTTCCTCTTCACTTCATCGGACCCGACCGATGAAGTGAAGAGGAGATTGTTGTCTTTGCAACGTTACGACCGATGATTGTTTGAAAGTATGAGGTGCGAAGTGAACTCTGAAAGCACAAAATACACAATTGGTAAAGCCGTATTTTTGAAAGAACCACTTTTTCTAATGGGTAAAACCTTGTCTACTGAAGGGGATGTCTTTATCATTTCTGGCTCCAAATTGTTGACAGGGAAAGCAGAAACATGCATCTAGCTTGGCTCTGTACTCTAACCAAGTTTGAGAGCGATGCCCGAGGACCTTTGCTGAAAATGCGCATGTATGGGGGGCGGATAGGGACATGGATAACCTGCCCAGGGATAAATGTGACGACTACTTCTGGATAAGTTGCCTACGTCGTCGCATCTACTTGTGGATAACGTTGTCGCCATACTTTGAAGTAAACTTTGAAGCTTGGCTGCATACTCTGCCGTCACAGATTTACACATTAATAGTAGCTCTGCCACTGTTTTAGTCATTGTTTGACATCAAGTTGCTCAGTCTGTGATGCGTCCTCTAAATACCTGGCAATTCAATCAATTTCCCGGCACATTTGCAATGTAATGCAATGCAGATGTGCACACCGCCCCCTACCGAACAAGATGGGTAGCTCGGTCAGCAGGGAGCTGAAGAAGAGCGGCTACTGACTTCACTCTGCTCCGCCGCTCAGAATGCTTTTTCGTTCATTTTGCATTTCTGCAAATGCATTTGAATTTGAATTGTGGTCACAATTTTGCAGCTACGTTCTTAAAATGAAAATGCATTTCTGGAAATGCATTTTAATTTTCAAATTTTACATTTCAAATTGAATTTTGGTATCTATTTGCTGGGGCATGTTTTGAAAATTAAATCTCAAATGTCTATTTCTTTTTCATTTTAATTAAGTGAAAGATTGAGCACTCTTGAAGAAGAAAATTAAAATGCAAATAGGATGATTGATTACTAATTTCATTTATGAGTCAAATAATGCAGCCACATTCTTAAAATGCAAATGCATTTCTGGAAAGCATTTGCATTTGAATTTTGGTAACGCTTCCATAATAAACATTCAATGGTCTAGCGGCAGTTATCCTGGCAAAACATGTAGCCTAATGTTCTTTATGTATTATCAGGACATGGTCCAAGTAGCCATACACATTATAGGCTATACTTGATGTTACATGTTGATGTTCAGCCTATTCAATTTAACAACTTTCAGAAGGACAAGACAGGCAGTGGATAATATCTTAATATCTTTTTTTTTGTAGCCTATGCCACTTTCATTCTATCCTTTGGGTAGCCAAAACACTGCTTTTTTAAAGACTGAAAATAGATTAATATGTAGTCTACATGTTATTAACTTTGATATTTTTCCCATTTTTGATACAGCCTTACATTTTGTTTTGGAGGTGTAGCCTCTGACCCTACACCCCTAGGTTACTGTGTATTGAAGAGGTTTGTCCTTAGCCACTGATCAGTTAACAATTAAATATAATGATTATTTTATTACTTTTATACTGTTTGGAATACTCTGAATATAATAAAAAATGTTTGATCTATACCCTGCTATATCAAACTAATGAGAACATAACCCTTGGTCATGTCCAGGAGAGAAATATAGAGAATCTATGAATTATTTTGTTATGATTGATAAACAGACATTTTGCTGTTTGCTTATGCCTGCATAGCCATAAGTTAGTTATTTGTGAGGTGTGACTAGGTTATGCCTGTTCTGATGATGGCATAAACCATGTTAGATGGACCTGATGTTAGTTTCCTCCAGGAACACAATGACTCTTATTGAAGGACTTGTTGCTCTTGTTGGTTAGTTGTAACTGAATTTCTTGTACTCTTGTACTCGCTGTGAATTATATTATTGTGACTTGCTTTCCTACAGGTACACTCCTGCACTTTTTGAGGTTCATGTCACTTAATTGTAACTTGTTTGACTACATGCTCTTATGTTTCTTCCCATTGGCACTTATTTGCTTTTCACAATGTATGCTTTATATTTTGGCTACCCACAATGTTTTGGGGCTATCTCGTTGTTTATGATCATGACCTATGCACTTTTGTAAAACTCTCTCTTGGAAGTCGCTTTGGATAAAAGCGTCTGCTAAATGAATAAATGTAAATGTAATGTAGATTGTTGGCTCTATGTGCAATGTTTGGGTCTCCTCTCCCTTGTCTTCTGTTTCTGTGTCTTCTGTTGCAGGATGGCAGGCAGGTAGAGGAGCTGTGATTGCTGCCGGGTCACACCTGTGACCTGTGCCTTGGTCCTTAATAAGCTGTGCCCTAACAAGCTGGGTCTCTCCATTACTAGCAGGAACATCATCACTGTTTGCTTTTTAGTTTGTAATGATTCTCTACACTCTACACTTGCACTGATCCCAGATCGACTACTGATTTACATGACCCTCACATCCAACGGTTTCTTTGTAAGCACTTTTTATTGAATAAATACACTGTTATCCTCATTTCCGCGGCTTGTCACTTCTTAAAGTTCCTAAGTATCCATCTAATCTTCCTATGAACCCGGTTATGACTGCTTTAAACAATTACTGGTTGGCTACACACCTCATGCCAGGCTTATACAGATGTGTGTATTGGCATTTTGAAAGGTTTGAATTATTATATCCACATATCAATGTAGAGTTGTTAAATCCACTGCAACAATAGGACAAAGGAACACCAACTAAATGTGAATAGCCTACAAACAATGAGCATCCCAGGCGATTCTAGGTTTTAAAACTGGGTGCAAAAACATGCTCAAAATTATTACTAGATCTAAAAATTTATAATTACTCATTAGAGTACAACAAACCATGATAAAACATACAACTCTGCAGGGGCGTAGCCAGGACATTATTTCTGGGGGGGGGGGGGCCAGCTCTGGCCAGTCTTTTATTTGGGGTGGCACTTGATTGTCAAAAACTACTATTTTAAAACTCACACACTGCATCACTCAGAGCAGCAGTTTTCTAACGGTATCCAGTGGTTAGCTGCTTGTCTCCATTGAAGCGCTGTCAGAATGCAGGTACGTTGGTTTGCGTCTTGCGCTGTTGATGGGGGCGTGGCCCAACATGTTGCAAATATGGGGCTTGTAGCGTAAGTGACAAATGACAATATAAGACGACTTTATATAAAAAAAATACTAATGGATTTTTTCAGCTTTATACCGTTTCTGTTCAGGAGGGTTAAAAAAATATTGTGCTTATTAAAGTTATGTCTTATGAACTTAGAAGTGTGCTCAGGCTTAAACATTGGGTCTCACACTGAGTGTGGGAAGCAGGCTGTTCTTTGTGTCTCTATCTCTTCATTTTCAGAAACAACCTTGAAACTGGGTGGAGATGGCACCCGAGCCGGTGGGACGCACTTGGTCAAGAACAACTCCCTGACGCACGAGAGAACAAGCTCAACCCTTTTTTGATACTTGTGTTTTCAATTGCATTGTATATTATATGCTGGGGCAGGGAAAGATAGCCAGTTGGACTTCGTGAACCAGCCCAAACTCTGTTGCGGGTAGGGAAACGTAGACAACCCCAGAGCTCTGTACTTGTTGATTTCCAACTGCTGCATTAAAGCTGATATTATCGGACCTCTGCGACTCCAGACCACTCTTTCTAGAACACAGATTTGTGTCATTGAATACCATCATTACATATTGGAATAGACACAAAGACTTTCAATCCTTCACAGGGTGGCCATTCTCTGACCAATGGTGGCCGTGGCCCCCCCTGGCCACCACGTGGCTACGCCCTTACAACTCTGACAATGTGTTCTAAAAACATTTCTTCGTTTTTTTACATTAATGTGAAAATGTTTTCATCCCAACAGTAGGGGGTGCAAAGCACTCCCTGCACCTGCGGTAAAATCCTCTATGTTACAGGCTGTGCACATTTGGCTACTAAAGTTCTCAATAAAGACATTTTAACATATGAAACATGTAGCCTAATGCACCACTTGATTTCACTCAATAAGGTTTGAAAAAACAAGTCAGCGACGGCGGCAACGTAGCTACTTAGTAGGTGTGTTGTTTGGCGATGACGTGTGTCTCACACGGCTTAGTGGCGACGTACTTATCTCAGACGTACTTAGTAGGCGTAAGGTTTTTTTTATACTTTCGAACATGCGTCGCCGCGACGTCGCCGCCGGTAGACGTTCCTTACATGCAGTCGCCGTCAAGTCGCCGCCAGTCTCTGGTTTGCAGTCCCATTAGTCCCATTCAAAAATCCACACGGTCAGGCGGCGACGTATGGTTAGGCTGCTCCTTCTCCTGGTAAGCCTAGGAATGTCCCTTTCCGCCCCCCATAATGGGGTACGTTTGCAGAACAGGATGCACTGCAGTGCCGTCATTCAAACCATGCTCGCCTTCACCCACAGCAGAGTTAACGTTGGTACAGAGAGAGACAGGGAAGTGCTTCCACTAGGACCAGCACGCTCTGCCTGCTCTGGAGTATGAGTTTAATATCCTTAGTCGCAGAGGCAGTAGTAGATGGTTTGAGGATCAGAAATCGATGCATGATAAAAGGTGTTTCCCTTTTATCATGCATCCCCCCCCCTTCTCATCCAGGTGTAGCTGCAGGCAGTCATACATGCATACTGTACATGCAGATCAGTCCTACAATCACAGCCTGTGGTCTGAGGAGAGGGTCCGGCAATGGTTAATTTAAAAAACTATTATTTTAATTTCAATATTAAGTATTCAATGCATTTGAAATGCATGAGAAACATCCCACGGGCCCAAACAAACAAAGGCCATTGGTTAGATTTGTCTTAGATCCAACGTACTTAAAGGACTGTTACTACAAGTCTCTACTGAAGTAAAAAAAAAAGTTGACTCACGTAAGTCTACAGTACTGAATAAAACGTACATTAAAATGGGAACCATTTTTTTGCTTCAAATTATATAAATATTTGTTTGCATGGAGGCTGTTTATTGTACGACGTCCATCTACTTTTCCGCTCTTTCTGAACATGGGATGTAGATACCACACTTGTTTACTTTCTTTAGCAGTCGTGCTAACTCGTTAGCTATTTACTGTAGAGCTGTGCGCCAATACTAGTTACGTATTGCTTATACAAGTTTTATTTATAGATAAACATGACATTTATTTATCCAAGTAGATAAAAGCAATATACAGTTGTCTTTATTTCCTATCAATATACCATTTACTAGGTAATATATCCAGAGAGCGAGCTAGCGATTGTGGCTTTTCTCTCTTCGTCTGGGGAGCTACGGCTAACTGAGCTGTGCGAGGAGAAATTGGGATAAGGTAACACTTAATAACTCAAATATTCCTTTTTCAAGTACTTCTCTAGTAATAATTATTTTTCTTGATTTAATCAAATGAATGGTTAACAAAAACGTACGTAACTGTAATAGTTACAAAACAAACAAGTTTTGAGTCTGAGCTAGCTCTAGTCTAATTAGCTACGCCAGCTAGCTAACTAGTTGCTTTGGGTTTCTGACAGGAGCAGAAAATCCTGAATTTGTAGCTAACAAGCTAACATTAGCTAACAATAGGTTAGCTAATGTTAGCTAGCATGTCAGTGGAACTTGTCTGAAAGCTTACCTTTTTACCCTGTTTCCTCTTTATTCATTTTAGGTTCTAAATTACTTTATCATTACAATTATGCAGTCAGAAACTAGTTACTAGCCTTTAACTCTGTGCAATAACCAAGCATAGGATATTACATTTAGTCAAAATAACTGATAATAAATTCACTTAGAATTCAGTTATGAGTAATGCGATAAAAAACATTTTTTAGAATTTAAATGAAGAAAACCATGTTATATTAATCCACAGTGTTGACCTGACTATGTTATTTTCCCTGCAGACTGCTCTGTGCCAGCATTGAATAGCCCCGTGACAAAAACCCAATGTCGTTCTCACCCTAGTGTAATCCAGACATCGAGTTTATCAAGTGGGCATTTCCGGCTTTTTAGACTCTTTCGGGAAATTGAGCCGTAAATCCTTTAACCTGTCGCAGTTGCGCGAGCAGGATGTCTCTCACCAACACTCCCACCAGCAACGACGCGTGCCTCAGCATCGTGCACAGCCTCATGTGCCATCGGCAGGGCGGGGAGAGCGAGACCTTCGCCAAGCGCGCCATTGAGAGCCTGGTGAAGAAACTGAAAGAGAAGAAGGATGAGCTGGACTCGCTAATCACTGCCATCACCACCAACGGAGCGCACCCCAGCAAGTGTGTGACCATTCAGCGAACCCTGGACGGACGTCTGCAGGTATAGCTCACTGCTTGTGTTGGAGATCTTAGAAACATCCAGCTGGTTAGTATGATACAACTTCTAACACATCTGCCTCCCCAAACTGAGGGGCCACTTGTCTTTGGCCAGACGACCAGCGCCTTAACAACTGCTGTTGATTTGTTGTTCACAGGTCGCGGGGCGCAAGGGGTTTCCCCATGTGGTGTACGCACGACTGTGGCGGTGGCCAGATCTTCACAAGAACGAGCTGAAGCATGTGAAATACTGCCAGTTTGCATTTGATCTCAAATGTGACAATGTGTGTGTCAACCCCTACCACTACGAGAGGGTTGTGTCACCAGGCATCGGTGAGTCGGAACTGGCGTTTAGCTGAACAGTGTCGGGTGTGTTTCTAGCGTAAACAAAAACATGAATCTGTTTGTTTATGGTTTCAGATCTGTCAGGACTGACCCTTTCAAGCTCAGGTACGGTAGGCACTGCATCATTCCCACACACACTCGACAAGCTTAATAGGAGGCCATAGTTCAGTGGTTAGAGGACCTGGCCTAGGTGCAGTTCCATGGGCGTATGTAAAGCCCTCTGTGTCACAGCCAGTTAAAAAGGGCTATAGGACTGCAGATTGAGATTGCAGGTTGAAATCCCCCCTGTAGGCTACTGTAGTGTTCAAATGGGATCAAATGTAGGGATCAAATGAATGACTGTGAATCTGCTGAATGAAGACTTTCCTCTCGCCTCCCACCTTTTCTCGTCTCCCAGGCAACTTCACAGTCAAAGACGAGTTCGATTACGACAACCAGCAGCCTCACACCAGCTCTGAAGTCCACCTCCCCACCGTCCAGCACCCCCCCTCCAGACCTCCAGGTTCCCAGGAGGCCTTCGGCAGTCCAACCCTGCGCCCCCCAGACGAGGGCAGCGGTTCGGCCTCCACCTCGGCCTTCTCCAGCATCACTGCAGCTGGATCTTCAAGTGAGGTTCTCTCGCTCTCTCTTTCGCTCTCTCTCTCTCTCTCTCTCTCTCTCTCTCTCTCTCTCTCTCTCTCTCTCTCTCTCTCTCTCTCTCTCTCTCTCTCTCTCTCTCTTCCCCCCCCCCCTCTAGCTGGTTCTGTTCCCAAGGATGGGATCTATAGCCCTACTGTTCGTGCATGTCCTTGTCAGTGTGCAAGCGAGAAAGTTCTAAACACACAAAATGGGTTTCTGACTAACCACTAGGGTCGTAAAAAATCGCATTGTGACCCCAAGAACCGATTGGAATCGAATTGTGAGGTACCAAAAGATTCCCACCCCTACTAACCACCCGTTGTCGCTCCCTGCAAAGACATACAAGCAGGGCTATTCACAGCCCACAGAGGGTGCTTATCAGTTGTGCACGGCTGTCAAACCTGTTTCATGTTGCTCAGCCACAGTAAAGCCGCCTAGCTGTTATATGTCCTTCAACTGCCAGCTGTAAAGACCACCCGTCTGTTGGCTGCTCCCAAACAAAGCTGTGATTCACTGAGGCTTTTGTCTGCAGGTTCTGCCCCCGACTGGACGCGGAGCGGGAGCTTCCCACCCACGGTGTCTCACCACCAGAACGGTCATCTGCAGCACCACCCTCCCATGCCTCACACAGGGCACTACTGTGAGTGGCCCCCCGCTACGCCTTGCAGGGCAGCGCTAGAGCTACGCTCGTCATTTATCTCTGTGGAACGTCCTGGAAATGGGGGGGGGGGGGGGGTGAGGGGGGAATTGATCCTCACTGAAGGGGTCCAAAGGTTGGAGACTACTTTTGTATTTTCGTTGCATTTGTTTATAGTGTAATACACTTCAGCATAACAATTTCAGTGGAAAGTTACGTGAAAAACACCCTTGTATTTAATAAGTCCTCCTTTTTTGGGGGCTGGAATGACAGTGAACATGGACATGGACTGTGCAAAACCTGCTGACCTTGGGCTTGGCTTTCTCAGTCTTCAGTTCCCCCATTAGATGTTGGTCTCAAACGTTTGGACTACTGGAGTAATGGCGCAATGTCATATGACTGCATCGATCAGTTATCAGAATAGTATTAAAGGAAAAATATGTTCATGACCTCCTGCTCTGAAATAGCCATAGTGCTAATGATTTGTTTCCATATCAATGTGTTTTTTTGGGGGGGATTAAACAACCCACGCTTCAAGTAAACATCGCAGTGCTCTGATTGAACACGGATTAATTAGTCCCACTGTTTTCTCTCTGTAGGGCCTGTAGCGAATGAGATTGCATTCCAGCCTCCCATATCCAATCACCCAGGTGAGTGGGCCTAACTGAAAGTGGGATGTGAGTCCCTCTTGGTCTGTAAGAGCGTGTGCGTTTGTCTGTGTCAGTTGAAGGTGTCAGGGGTGCTTAAGAAAAGTAGTTAGTTGACTCGGAGTTGATGGAAACTCTGTGTAGGTGAGATATGAAAGAATTAAGTATATATAGCTGGTTGGTGTTTTGTGTTCTCTCCCGGGGTGTCTGTTAGAAAACAACTCTTAGACACGGCTTTCTTTTGTTGATTTATTACCCGGTAAATAACAGAGTTTTCAGTTTCTTACATGTATGTATGTATGTATGTATGGAGTGTTTTTTTAATCATGAACGCACCAATCCGCTACATTAAAGATTGCTTACTGCGAGCATAACAAAGAAAACTTAGTGCGGTTATTACAGTAGAAGACCAACCGTCATTTCTGATAACTGTTACTGGGTTCCCTGTCTCTGGGGGTCTGTTCCCTGCCTCTGGGGGTCTGTTCCCTGTGTCTGGGGGTCTGTTCCCTGTGTCTGGGGTCTGTTCCCTGCCTCTGGGGGTCAAACTCCCAGAAAAACTCACTAGAGGAAAGAAAATGGAAGAAACCTTGGGAGGAGCAATTCAGTGAGGGATCCCCTCCTCCAGAGACGGTTGGTGAAAGAGAGGTGCAGAAAACAGGCTTAACATAGTCATACATCAGGAAAGTGTCAATGGGTGTTGAAACACCAAAATCCAGTGTTCAACTTGGGTCAGTTGGTAAATGTCAGTATAAGCAGAGGTAGCCACAGGACTGGGGACTGTGATCGGCGCAACATCACAGGCCGGGTTCACAGCAGATGAAGGGGTTGGAACGAACCTCCGTAGATGAAAAATACTATTATTATCATTATAATTATTATTATTAGGTGATGTGATCCTGTGGTTGCTGCTTCTCTAGCTCCTGAGTACTGGTGCTCTATCGCCTACTTCGAGATGGACGTGCAGGTGGGAGAGACGTTTAAAGTTCCCTCCAGCTGCCCCGTGGTGACGGTGGACGGCTACGTGGACCCCTCAGGGGGAGCCCGCTTCTGCCTGGGCCAGCTCAGCAACGTGCACCGGACTGAGAACATCGAGAGAGCCAGGTACGGAGCCACGGCCATCCCCAGCCTCACCCATCCCCCTCCCCACCCATCCCCCGCCTCACCCATCCCCCTCCCCACCCATCCCCCGCCTCACCCATCCCCCTCCCCACCCATCCCCCGCCTCACCCATCCCCCTCCCCACCCATCCCCCTCCCCACCCATCCCCCGCCTCACCCATCCCCCTCCTCACCCATCCCCCGCCTCACCCATCCCCCTCCCCACCCATCCCCCGCCGTGCTACGCTTGTTGGTCAGCTGCTCGCTTTTTCTCCGAAACGGCGCGCGTTGAAAGTACGGCGGAGGGTTTAGGATGAGGGGTGCGGATGGTCTAGGATGAGGGGTGCGGAGGGTTTAGGATGAGGGGTGCGGAGGGTCTAGGATGAGGGGTGCGGAGGGTCTAGGATGAGGGGTGCGGAGGGTCTAGGATGAGGGGTGCGGAGGGTCTAGGATGAGGGGTGCGGAGGGTTTAGGATGAGGGGTGCGGAGGGTTTAGGATGAGGGGTGCGGAGGGTCTAGGATCTCGTACCGGTTCTGTGTTTGCAGCAGAAGCAATCAACCTTTCCCCTCGCAGGCTCCACATCGGGAAGGGCGTGCAGCTGGAGTGCAAGGGGGAGGGGCACGTGTGGGTGCGTTGCCTTAGCGACCACGCCGTCTTCGTGCAGAGCTACTACCTGGACAGGGAGGCAGGCCGCGCCCCCGGAGACGCAGTGCACAAGATCTACCCCTCAGCCGACATCAAGGTAGGAGGGGACGGGGGACGGGGGGGAACGCAAGATCTATTCTATGCCAAGGTGGGGGGGGGGAGGGGGGAAGGGAGCATAAGATCTGGGAGCATAACATCTACACTTCTGCCTATATCAGTGCAACATTTACATTTAGTCATTTAGCAGACGCTCTTATCCAGAGCGACTTACAGTAAGTACAGGGACATTGCCCCCGAGGCAAGTAGGGTGAAGTGCCTTGCCCACAACGTCATTTTGCACGGCCGGGAATCGAACCGGCAACCTTCTGATTAATAGCCCGATTCCCTAACCGCTCAGTCACCTGATTCCTTACCGTCATTAACATTACCATCAATATTACATGGCACCGTGTGTACAGTGCAACAAAAATCATATTTTTGCGCTCATATCCTAAGCGCTTTATCTCAAGTCATATTTTATAATACAGTATTACCAGTGCCCTCCCCAAATTGACAACTTATTTATTATAGTTATTTTGATTATTTCTCATAGGTTTAGATGGTCTCGGCTAGGAAAAGTGAAAAATTAGCAGGATCAAAGACTTCCAATGTTCCTGTACTTGTTACATATTCAAATAAATGTGAAACTTCCCATACATCTACGATCATGGCTGTGCCTCAGTTTGCCTGCCTGCCTCGCCGTACCCCCCTTGCCTCACCTAACCACACTCTCCTCCCTGGCGCAGGTGTTTGACCTGAGGCAGTGTCACCGGCAGATGCAGCAGCAGGCGGCCACGGCGCAGGCCGCGGCGGCCGCCCAGGCTGCGGCGGTGGTCGGTAACATCCCCGGGCCTGTGGGGGGCATTGCCCCCGCCATCAGTGAGTACTCCCTTACCCTCCACCAGTCATGTTCCATGATATTTTACCTCACATCTGCCGTTGAGTGCGCTGAACGCTGAGTTGCATCCGCCCTCGGGTTCACTAAGCCAATGCTTTCTTTTGAGGACATTTCCAAATATGTCAAAGGTACAGGAGAAAGTCAAGGGTCTGAAGCGCCAGTTGTATTTGGTTAGAGATAAATCATGGGTGTACTTAAGAGCTATGACTCATCTATCCTCTTTCTATAGTAGGTCTGCCTCCTACGCCACCTCATGACAGGTGCCTTTTCTGTTCTTGTGACCGTCACCTCCCAGGAAGGTGGTGCTGGAAGGGTTTTTATGTTTCTGCAACTGCTCTTCCGTAGGGGGCGCCTCCCTCCACAAAGATACACCCCCTCCTCCCCACCGCTCTCATTTTCTTCTTCTCTGAAAATCTTCTCTGAGACCTGGAGAAGAGCCTGTGAGACAACTGGAAGCGCTGATGTCGTTTCATCCTCGTCACACCTGGTCTCCTCCCAGCAGGTCCTCAGCTTTGGGGCTCAGGGGTGCTCCTGGTGACCCCTCCATGACTCCTGCTTCACAGACCCTCAGATCTCCTTCCTCCCCCCCATCTGAACCTGGTCTCTGAACTGGAGATTTGTCTCTGTGTGAACTCGCCTTTATGAAGAAGGCTCAGACAACCTGTTTGTCTTCCAATACCTTCAGCAGGACTTTTATGACATCCTACTATAAAGGCAGGAATCTGTGTCTTTCTGTGGCTTGATTATCGAGAACCGGGCACTGAATGATGCATTGCCTCCTCAGAACTAGGCCTACACTGGTCCTCCCCTCCCCCCTTTTGGGAAGATATTTCTTCCCTTCATGCAAATACTTTGGCTACATTCACGTCTCACTAAATCAGCAGATGTTCCTATCCAAAGCGGATAGTGAAATAGTGAATGTAGTAAGCATAATAGAAAACTAAGGATCTCAAGTTGACTGTTCCAACAGTGTTTTGGTGGCAAGGAACAGGAAAAAAAAATATTCAGGCACTGCAACAAAAACGCAATCCCAAGTTTCTCAGCTCTTGCTGTGATGAAGGGTCGTCTTGACTGCAGCTCGGTCACATTGCTTGTCTTACAGGGATTGGTTCTGACAAAGTGTTTGTGTCGACAAAGTGCTCTCTCTGTGGGTTTGCTCTCTTCAGGAAATCACTTGTAGACAAAAAGTTAAATGCTGTGTACATGCTGTGTGCTGAGTCATACTCGAAGACTTGATGTGGTAGAGTCAACCCAAAAAAAATCTAGTTAAAAAAATAAAAAGATTCCATGGTGGATGTTGCCACGGCAATGGCGTCTGGAGTCGTCCACGGGAGTTCCGTTCCCTTAATAGAACTGTGGAGACGGGGGACTAGAAGCTGCTGTATTAAATCAGACAATTGGACATTTTATATATATATTTTTTCTCTATAAGCAATTATGTTCCTGTGAGGTGGAGCTGGGGGCCTGCTCTCCTCTGCCGAGGTCCCAGACGTTCAGGGCTGGCCTGTAACGCGAAACAAACCACCTCATCGTCCCCTACCCTTTAGAGCAGGGCTCTTCAACCCTGATCCTCAGGGCCCACTGTCCTGCATGTTCTAGATGTTTCCCAGCTCCAATACACCTAAATAAATGGTCATTATCAGGCTTATACAAAGCTTTATAATGACTCGTTCAATACGAGATTTACTAACTCACTAAGGCCTTATTACCTGTTTTTAAATAACGCTTAGTTCCATCACCTGTACCTAAAGTATTAACACAAGTTGTCCCCCCAGGCCTGTCTGCAGCGGCGGGGATAGGAGTGGATGACCTGCGCAGGCTGTGCATCCTGAGGATGAGCTTTGTGAAGGGCTGGGGGCCGGACTACCCCCGGCAGAGCATCAAGGAGACGCCCTGCTGGATCGAGATCCACCTCCACCGGGCCCTGCAGCTGCTGGACGAGGTGCTCCACACCATGCCCATCGCCGACCCCCAGCCCCTGGACTAGCCTGACCCCTGGGCCCCTGGACTAGCCTGACCCCCGGACCCCTGGACTAGCCTGACCCCTGGGCCCCTGGACTAGCCTGACCCCTGGGCATTGGACTAGCCTGACCCCTGAACTAGCTTGACAAGCCTACCCTACCCTGAAACCATGGACCCAGCCTCTACCCTACCCTGAAACCGTGGACCCAGCATCTACCCTACCCTGAAACCGTGGACCCAGCCTCTACCCTACCCTGAAACCGTGGACCCAGCCTCTACCCTACCCTGAAACCGTGGACCCAGCCTCTACCCTACCCTGAAACTATGGACCCAGCTTCTACCCTACCCTGAAACCGTGGACCCAGCCTCTACCCTACCCTGAAACTATGGACCCAGCTTCTACCCTACCCTGAAACCGTGGACCCAGCCTCTACCCTACCCTGAAACCATGGACCCAGCCTCTACCCTACCCTGAAACCATGGACCCAGCCTCCACCCTACCCTGAAACCATGGACCCAGCCTCTACCCTACCCTACCCTGAAACCATGGACCCACCACTGCTGAGCGTCAGAAGAGGAAGAGAGGGTTTTACCCCAGCTCACCACAGTGTCACACACTCCCTATAGCGTCCAATCAAGATTCATCAAGGATTGGCGGTTTGTGAATTTTACGATGGTCGACCTTGAGTTGTTTTTAAGGGGTTTTAGGTCTGTGGCGACCGTGGATTACTGTGTTCAAAAGGGTTTTCGAGACGATGTACAGCTATTGTTGGGGTTATGAGCTGGGTGCACTCTGGTGATTCTGTCATTCACTGGATGCCTACTGATCTAACCTTGACTAGCCTTCCCTAATGAACTCCATCACCCACAACCTCCAACCATTTTCCTACCACCTACATTAATGGTCAAGACATCCCTGAGTAATGAATTGAAAGGTTTTGAAAAATGGCTACCACCACTAGGATATTTTTTTGATTATAATTGTTTTGATTAGATGTTAGCTTTAAAGTAGCATTTTATTGTTTTATTTTTATTGTTTAAAGTGGGTAATTTTGTTGATTTTGGAAGTGATTTTGTCACAATTTCAGTCGATTTTGTAACACAAAAGGATTTTAGTATCCAAATAGCATAATTACATCATGTCATCTCTTTTAATCTTCCTAGTAATCATTTGTGTATGAACTTTATGATATTCTACATATTCAGGAACCAGTGAGAGCAGAGGAACTGTGAGGTAGGATTTGTAAGGTGGTGTACTGACACCAGGTTTAAGGATACATATTATAAGATCAGGTTAGTATTATAAAGACTGAATGCTTCGTAGCTGGTTGATATCAATAAATCCAAACATACTTTTGGCGTTTGGCTCTGTGTTGACAGTTCTCAAATAATGACTATTTTGTACTTTTTACTGTATTTCCAATGACTAACCCTAAAAAACTATTCTTCTAAAAAGAATATCTACTTAAAAATGTAGGAAAACTTGTGCTTGGCCATGCTTGTACAAGCTTGTCTGCTATACCTCATTCAACTACTACCCACAAGTTATTAAAATAAAGTCAGAATACTGTTTGCCAACACGCCATGTTTTCTTTTAAAATGATCTCCTTGTTGTCTCAAAGATAACTGTGACGAACATGCCTATAGTGGCAGTCTAATGACAAAACAACTGGCAAGACTTTTCAACAAGGAAAAAGTTTATTAATGTAAAGACAAGCCACAAATCTTAAGAAAACCACACTAATAAGCTAGCCTGAGCTCAAGTCTGAAATATTCAGAAAACCAAACTACATGTGTCTTTTAATATTTCCTATATTTTCATCATTACGACACACTAAATGTTATTATATACCTTTATAAATATAAAAGTTCCCCAGTGTTCCTCATTGTTTTATGTAAAATACACGATACAAATCACCCTACACGTATTGGTTTGCTCTTGCCGATTTTAGAAGATATATACTAAGAGGTAACTTGAAACAACACACAAAAGAAAGTCACATGAGATATATGTGTATATATATATATATATATATAGATATATATATATAAATACAATACATTATCCAAAAAGAGATCAGATGCCGACATATCTGAGTGAATAAAATGCATTCAAACGGAACAAATAGTTAAGACACTGTAAATAAATATTCTTCCTTCCCATGTGGACTTATTTACATAACGTCTGAGGTGAACTCTTACCACCTCCAGGTGATTCCTCCACAGCCGAATGCTTGTGCTTGCTACAGCTGACTCCTGCTAGTCTGTCAAATGGCACTTAAAAAATATCGAAAATCTAATAGTCAAAAACCGAACTGAACAAAGCAGTCAGTAAGCACCCTAACGATAATTATACAGTGACTGTAATAAACAATGATAGTGCAGTGAGGGGATATCCTAATCCAGCGTGTTTTTAAATATTCCTGTTGTGATTAGTGATAAAATTATTCTATAAAAGAAGTCCAACCGTGGATATGTGGTCCACTGTCCACTAGTCCCTTCCAGTGTTTGTTGGACAGTTTGAATGAAAAGCTGAGGCTAAACGTGTGTGTGAGTCATTTCCAGATCTTTGTATGCCTATATGAGGACACGTGATTAGCTCATGCAGTTCAGGTTGTGTGTGTGTCTACGAGGGGATTCCTTGGACAGCTGTCTCCATCTCAGTGATGAGGATCTGGGGAAGGGACCAGTGCCTGTGCGCCCCCAGGTCCAGTTCCCCCAGGACCCGGTGCTTCCTGCTCGAGTGCCCAGGGCCAAGTCAAAGGCACCGGAGGCTCCTGTGTGTCAGGGGGAGGTGCCGCGATCACAGCAGGCCTTCCTGCGTAGCGGGGTTCGGAACGAGCTGATATGTTTGCAGGCTGCAAAGGGGTTCTGTCACTGTTAGGATATCTGTATCTTTTAGGTTTGGAACGGGCGTCAAAACCCAAATGGAAGGCCCTAGTGTCTGTCTACTACAGGATGTTTTTAAACACGCCCCCCTCCCCCATTTCAAATAAAATCCAAGTATTTCTTGGCAGCATTGGCTTCAGTCCAGTGTTAAACAGATAGGATTTGTGAGGTTGAATAAGTCTATATTTACTGTCTGGCACATGTTCAAAGAAATCGTAAATGTAAAATAGACCAACAAATAGATTCTAGCAGCACAAAGAAGGCATGCAGAAAAAAAGCACTTAAAAAAAGATTATAAAGCACATATTTAGGGAAAAAAACAAATGAAAAAAGTCTGTAAGCCGTTTGGACTCCAGGCACAAATGATCACACAAATTTACATCTACAGTATTTTCTTTATATGACAACCAACCATAAGATTTCAGTTCACAAGCCATCTGTAACTGCATGTAGGGTGACTGTTGAATGAAGGTTGTCGAAATAAGATCCATCCTCCAATGTGGACAGACATGTAAACAAATGTCCAAGGTTGTCAGTTACCTGTAGGGCCACTCACACACACAACCCTTGTCAAGTACAGTACAACAGGCCAGGAATATAAAGCAAACAACAAACATGATTGCCATGTGGAAAGTACCAAATGCATCTAAGAAATTAATTCAAAATTTACCCTCACTGATATATACACATCAACAAAAAAATTATTTTTCGTTAATTTTGTTTCAAACTGGAACAGTAGAATTAGTCATCAATTTCATTTCTAAGACTCAAGCATGAATGCAGGTGCGTAAGTATACACCATGAACATAAGCACAATAAATATCAATAAATAAAGTCTAGGCAAAGCATTGGTGCAGACAGTTTTCCAGATATGAGGCAAAAAAAAAACACAAAATAATTTCAGTAGTAATAAAATTCTCATTCAGCACATTTCGCTTTTAGAGTTTTTTCATAACGCAAAAAGCTATCAAGAACAATTCAAGTACAAAATCTGTCTCCAGTCTAGTCAGACGCTGGTCTCCAGGCCCCTCCCATTTCACAGTCAATCAACCAATTACAAAAGAGCTACTAAAGAAACCACCACAGGGAACAAATCAGATCAACCGTAACAACCACGTGAAAAAGAAACAAACTAAATGAGCACATGGAGCGTTTCATCGTCATATATATATATATATCTTTAAATATCAGAAAATATCTACTTTTGGTCCACTATATAAAAGATGCACTTTAAGCAGAGACAGACAGGAGGAGGGTTTCCAATGGAGACTTAGTGGTGAGGGTAAAGAAAGGAACTTGGTTTAGTGTTTAGGAGATTAGTATAGTCAGATTGATTGTGTGTGTGTGTGTGTGTGTGACTGTGCTGCATGAATTGAAGGGCTGGCACCACTGGTGTGAGGTAGGGTGACAAGTGGATGTGTTCAAACACAAACACACATGCTCAGACACGCTTGTGTGCTTTCAAACACGCAAAAAAAAACTAACAATCAAAAACATAACATTATGCCCACAAGCATCTATACCAACACACACACACACACACACCACAGGCCAATGCAGGAACAGGCAATGAATGGAGTGTGAGAGAGAGAGAGAGAGAGAGAGAGAGAGAGAGAGAGAGAGAGAGAGAGAGAGAGAGAGAGAGAGGCCACGGACCAGTGTAAGCACAGGCAGGAGCTCATTAGAACCCACCCAGCAGGTCCTCCCAGCCTGCATCTCCCTGCCCCACACGCCAGTGAGCCTGCCCACAGCCCGGCCCCGGACCCCCCCGGGCCCCCCCAGGGAGGGCCGAAGCAGTGGCTGCTGGGGACAATCAGTCAGGACTACATACACAGCTGCAGTTCAAGGGTTAAGGCACTACAATAAAGCCGAGGTAAGAAGGATCCCTGACATTCACTCTCCTCTCCGCGACAGGAAACCCGGACGCCACGTCGCTTCCTCCTCTGGTTTCTGTTTGGTCCACTCAGAATCCCAAGAAATTCTTTCAAAGAGCGCTTGGAGAAAAAATACTACAGACCCCCCCCCCCCCAAATCCCACACAGGGTACAAAGGTACAGCCAATCCGGGCTACTCTCACACCACCAAGGATGAAAACCCAGCAAAGCAAAGGCAGTAAGAACACGATGATGGCGTCAGAGCGCAGAGGGGGGGGGGGGGGGGGGGGCGAGGGCCAGTGTTGGATTAGTGGTTGAGTACAGCCTGTCTCATCTCAGGTTCTTTGTACAGTAGCAGCAGGAGTTCCTTGAAGGTTCTGTGAGGCTAAAAGGCCGCCAGAGGTTCTCTCCTCAGGGTCTGGGCTAGCTACGTTACACAGGATCACTCAGTCACAATATACACTCACCCACACGGCTACCCTCCATTCTGATGTCACCACACACAAATACTAAAACAGCTACGTATACAAAACCAAATGCAATTAGAATAATATTTTTTTCCTTTTTTTCTCTCCTCGTCTCCTCCTTTAAAAGTCCGAGATTTTCCCGCGGTGTTTCGACAAATTCTTCTTCTCGTCTGTGGAATGTGGCAGCGGGGGTTTGGTCCCGACAGTATCTGACCGTGGTTCCACAGGGTGCCTGCTCAAATCGGACGATAGCACCAAAACGTTTAGCGTTTGTTTCGTGTTCTCTATACAAAATAAATCCAACATAAACTATGTACACAGTCTAAATCTAAATAGAAGTTACTTCAGTCAGTAGGGAGGACTGGGTGTTTCCTCTGGAGGGTTAGGGGTCGAGCTGGGAGACCTCCTCTCCAGCCCGATCAAGAGGCATCATCTCTGGGTTCCCTCACCCTCCCTCCAGACCCCCTCCACCCCCTTAGCTTCCAGCGGCACAAGTCGATCATCCCCTGCCTTCCAGTCCTCTCTGGTCACCCTGGCCTCATAAGGGAGCCAGGAGTCCAGACACACACCTCTCACAGCAGACGGACAGGCCAGACGCGCCAGTGAGATCTAGACAGCAACAAATGGATAGGTGAGGAGGAACGAGGATTGAGGAGTGAGTGACAGACGGAGAAAGAGAAGGAGAGACAGAGACACACAGATCTCCCGGGTTGGAGGCTGGTTCAGAATTAGAGACAGACAGACAGGTCTCCAGGCTGTAGCTGGGTCAGACAGACAGACAGATCTCCAGGCTGTAGCTGGGTCAGACAGACAGACAGACAGACAGAGAGAGACAGATCTCCAGGCTGTAGCTGGGTCAGACAGACAGACAGACAGAGAGAGAGAGACAGATCTCCAGGCTGTAGCTGGGTCAGACAGACAGACAGACAGAGAGAGACAGATCTCCAGGCTGTAGCTGGGTCAGACAGACAGAGACAGATCTCCAGGCTGTAGCTGGGTCAGACAGAGGCGTAGGTGTTGCCCGTGGCGCTGCAGTGGCGAATGGTGGGCGTGCCGGCCGAGGGGGTGAGGATGTGCTCTGCGTGGTCCTGGGGGGGCTGGGGCAGTGAGTGCAGGATGCCTGGCTGGACCACCCCCACCACGGGGCTGGAGCTGTCCTCCAGAGCCCCCACCTGGATCACCTGGATCCCCTCGTGCTCAGCCTTCTCCCTCTTGGCCAGGGGCTCCCCGGTCTCGTCCATGTCCTCGTCCAGGTCGCTGTCCATCTCGCTGACCTCGTCTGAGGAGGACACACACAGGGTTTGTTTTTCTATCTTAGTGAGCCCTGACCCATAATGTAATTTTAACCCTAAAACATCTAAAGAAAGTATCTGAAGCTACAGGGCCCCAAAAGTTTTAAACAAAACCACAGACACACACACACACACTCAGAATTAGCTACTGTCCTGCTCCAAAACAGGCTCATCCAACTGCTAACAGCTCTGATTGGGATTCAAGCCCCAAATCTAAACAAGCATAATAATCTAAACAAGCTAACCAACCTAAACAAAGCCCCATCTGAGACGCCAAGAGTCATGTTCCAGCTACCATGGTTTCCTTGGGAACGCCACAGCAAGCTGAATCTGACTGAATCTTGTGTGTTTTTCACAGAAAACAGACAATTCCCATCTCAGTGTTCTGGAGGAGGAGGGTGGAGGAAAGTGGCTATATGACGCACACACACACACGACCCCTGCTTCCCAGCCGCTCGCTGAGTGCTTACATACCTTTGTCCATGTTGGCAGGGGATAGGGTGTTAAGGCTGTCAAACTGAAACACAGAAGGCAATGTTGACACGGTTGTTATTGTTCAGCATTTGTGTGTGTGTGTGTGTGTGTGTGTACAGTATGTGTGTGTACACTATGATGACTCCAGCGTGTGTGTATATATATATATATATATATACAGTTAGGTCCATAAATATTTGGACATTGACACAATTTTCATCATTTTGGCTCTGTATACCACCACAATGGATTTAAAATGAAACAATCAAGATGTGCTTTAAGTGCAGACTTTCAGCTTTAATTTCAGGGTATTTACATCCAAATCAGGTGAACGGTGTAGGAATTACAACACATTTTATATGTGGCCCCCCCCTTTTTAAAGGACCAAAAATAATTGGACAAACTAACATAATCATAAATCTAATTGTCACTTTTAATACTTGGTTGCAAATCCTTTGCAGTCAATGACAGCCTGAAGTCTGGAACCCATAGACATCACCAGACGCTGGGTTTCGTCCCTGGTGATGCTCTGCCAGGCCTCTACTGCAACTGTCTTCAGTTCCTGCTTGTTCTTGGGGCATTTTCCCTTCAGTTTTGTCTTTAGCAAGTGAAATGCATGCTCAATTGGATTTAGGTCAGGTGATTGACTTGGCCATTGCAGAACATTCCACTTCTTTGGTTGCTTTCGCAGTATGCTTCGGGTCATTGCCCATCTGCACTGTGAAGCGCCGTCCCGAGTTCTGAAGCATTTGGCTGAATCTGAGCAGATAATATTGCCAGAAACACTTCAGAATTCATCCTACTGCTTTTGTCAGCAGTCACATCATCGATAAATACAAGGGAACCAGTTCCATTGGCAGCCATACATGCCCACGCCATAACACTACCTCCACCATGCTTCACTGATGAGGTGGTATGCTTTGGATCATGAGCAGTTCCTTCCCTTCTCCATACTCTTCTCTTCCCATCATTCTGGTACAAGTTGATCTTGGTCTCATCTGTCCATAGGATGTTGTTCCAGAACTGTACAGGGTCTTTTAGATGTTTTTTGGCAAACTCTAATCTGGTCTTCCTGTTTTTGAGACTCACCAATGGTTTACATCTTGTGGTGAACCCTCTGTATTTACTCTGGTGAAGTCTTCTCTTAATTTTTGACTTTGACACAGATACGCCTACCTCCTGGAGAGTGTTCTTGATCTGGCCAACTGTTGTGAAGGGGTTTTTCTTCACCAGGGAAAGAATTCTTCTGCCATCCACCACAGTTGTTTTCTGTGGTCTTCCGGGTCTTTTGGTGTTGCTGAGCTCACCAGTGCGTTCTTTCTTTTTAAGAATGTACCAAACAGTTGATTTGGCCACACCTAATGTTTTTGCTATCTCTCTGATAGGTTTGTTTTGATTTTTCAGCCTAACGATGGCTTGCTTCACTGATGGTGACAGCTCTTTGGACTTCATATTGAGAGTTGACAGCAACAGATTCCAAACACAAATACCATACTTGAAATGAACTCTAGACCTTTTATCTGCTCCTTGTCAATGAAATAACAAACTCCCATGAGGGAATAACATACACCTGGCCATGGAACAGCTGAGCAGTAACATACACCTGGCCATGGAACAGCTGAGCAGCCAATTGTCCAATTACTTTTGGTCCCTTAAAAAGGGGGGGGGGGCACATATAAAATGTATTGTAATTCCTACACCGTTCACCTGATTTGGATGTAAATACCCTGAAATTAAAGCTGAAAGTCTGCACTTAAAGCACATCTTGATTGTTTCATTTTAAATCCATTGTGGTGGTATACAGAGCCAAAATGATGAAAATTGTGTCAATGTCCAAATATTTATGGACCTAACTGTATGTGTGTACACAGTATGTGTGTATGTGTGTGTACAGTATGATGACTCCAGCGTGTGTGTGTGTGTACACTGGACACTCCCTGTTTCAGTCACTCCCCTCCGGCAGAAGGCTGCGGTCCATCAGGACCAATACCTCACGCCACAAAAAACAGTTTCTTCCCTTCCACTGTTGGCCTCTTCAACAAGGCCAAGGGACCACACTGACTCTAATGACTTCTTGCTTAAAACACACTGCTTTGCACTGCATTACAAAATGGTATCTTGTACATTTGTATTTTTTGTAATATTTGTATTTTTGTATTTTTATATTGTAATTTACGTCAACTTATATTTTATTTTATTGTATATTTAATTCTATTCTAATCCCACTAGTACTGCTAGTTTATGTACCCTTAGTATAGATAGTCCACATATTTAAATTTTAGGTATATGTTTATTGTATGCACCTTCCTGCCAAAGCAAATTCCTTGTCTGTGCAAACTTTCATGGCGAATAAATCCCATTCTGATTCTGATTCTGGTACAGTATGTGTGTGTACAGTATGATGACTCCAGCGTGTGTGTGTACAGTATGTGTGTGTACAGTATGATGACTCCAGCGTGTGTGTGTGTACAGTATGTGTGTGTACAGTATGATGACTCCAGCGTGTGTGTGTGTGTGTGTGTGTGTGTACAGTATGTGTGTGTACAGTATGATGACTCCAGCGTGTGTGTGTGTGTACAGTATGTGTGTGTACAGTATGATGACTCCAGCGTGTGTGTGTGTGTACAGTATGTGTGTGTACAGTATAATGACTCCAGCGTGTGTGTGTGTGTGTACAGTATGTGTGTGTACAGTATGATGACTCCAGCGTGTGTGTGTGTACAGTATGTGTGTGTACAGTATGATGACTCCAGCGTGTGTGTGTGTGTGTACAGTATGTGTGTGTACAGTATGATGACTCCAGCGTGTGTGTGTGTACAGTATGTGTGTGTACAGTATGATGACTCCAGCGTGTGTGTGTGTACAGTATGTGTGTGTACAGTATGATGACTCCAGCTTGTGTGTGTGTGTGTGTGCGCGCTGTCCCTCACCTCTCCCATGACTCCGATGGGCGTCTCCCCGGTTGCCTGGGCGACGCGGTGCTCCACCAGGTAGAACATGTACTCGTCGTAGAGCAGGCGGATCAGGTGGAAGGAGCCGAAGCTGGCCGCGCTGCGCAGGGTCAGGTCCCTGATCACCATGGAGCTGTGGGACGCACACACACACACGTCATCATACTTACATTTACATTTAGTCATTTAGCAGACGCTCTTATCCAGAGCGACTTACAGTAAGTACAGGGACATTCCCCCGAGGCAAGTAGGGTGAAGTGCCTTGCCCAAGGACACAACGTCAGTTGGCATGACCGGGAATCGAACTGGCAACCTTCGGATTACTAGCCCGATTCCCTCACCGCTCAGCCAACTGATTCCCTGTACACACGCTGACATACTGAAAGGATCGTTTGTGTGAGCATCCTGTTGTTTTTCTTAGTGTTTATTATGTACGTATAAATCAATTCCTTGTTGCGTGCGGTGTGTGGCTATTTATACAAGCTCTTCTTTTTCTCCATAAATCAATCGTATTGGTCACCCTTTACAACTGGGTTTACACATTTACCAATGAAAAGTATAAAAAAGGAGCTTGTGACTAAATCTCGTAACTCCATTGGATCCTCAAACTGTCTGCAAATCCTCCTAGCTCTAAGCCGCGGTGACAAAGGGACTGTCTGAAGTAAACAGCTCAATAAATTGTTTTCAGATCAGCCCTAGGCTGACATTTGATTTCCTAAGAAGAAACAAACCGAAAAGCGGTATGAGGTTTCTGCCCTGCAGCAACGATGTGTTCCTAGGTGCCGTGTGTGTGTGTGTGTGTCTCCACCTGTGTGTGTGTGTGTGTGTGTGTCTGTGGCGTCCTGACCTGTAGAAGGACCACTTGAGCAGGAACTGCCGGGCGGCCCTGGGGAAGCTGGGCCGGTGCTCGTAGGGCTGCAGGACCTGGCTGACCACGCTGTCCAACCAGGAGGCCCACTGCTCCAGGGAGCTCTGCTGCTGCAGCGTGGCCTGAAGTCCTGCTCAGCCTCTGCACCACGCCCTCCTCGCACTGGCACACCCAGGAGGCCTGCTCCTGCAGGGGAAACACACACACACACAGAGTCACATGTAGAACCCCAACACACAGGTGCACGGCTATACACGCATACGGGGGGGGACCACACGTTTGTGCGCACACACACGCACATGGCCTTGCACACACACACACACGAGAGAGAACACGAACCCACAGCCGGACGTGGACACACACACACACATATATACGCAGGAATGGGAACACAACGCGAGAACCCACACACACACACACACGCAGGACAGGTCAGAGGGGTGATTACAGTGTGAGGAGGAGGAGTCGTCTAGCTACTTCAATCAAAGAGGAGGGATGACCAGACAGAGGGAAAAGTATAGCTGTCTACAGATTACAGCTGACAGACGGCCTGCACGCTGACCCAAACACAATCAACCAGACAGGAGAAGGACACACACACACACACACACATACCCTGAACCACACAGACAATCATAGACACCCACAGCCACAATCCCAGCCACACACACAGCCCCAGACAGACCTGGACATTGGCGAAGTCGACACGGTTCAGGTCACTGAGCATCTGGTTGATCTGGGAGGTGTTCTGGAGGACAGCCCGAGCCGCCTGGGCCAGGTGGTTCAGAGACGTGTACCTGCGCAGCGTCTGGGCGAAGGCACTAACGCAGCAACTGGGAACGCGCGCACGCACACACACACACACAGAGACAGACACACACAAATCATCAGACTATAGACTTTGTTGTTACTACTGAAAACCAAAAACCATTCCTCATGTGCCATTTCATTTCTAGACCATGTCAAACCAAATGGACTGAATCTGCAAAACATTAGGTGCCCATTTACGTGTTCTTAACACAGCGCCACTTCAGGTGGAAAACAAGGACTCTCTCTCTCTCTCTCTCTCTCTCTCTCTCTCTCTCTCTCTCTCTCTCTCTCTCTCTCTCTCTCTCTCTCTCTCTCTCTCTCTCTCTCTCTCTCTCTCTTCTCTCTCTCTCTCTCTCTCTCTCTCTCTCTCTCTCTCTCTCTCTCTCTCTCTCTCTCTCTCTCTCTCTCTCTCTCTCTCTCTCTCTCTCTCTCTCTCTCTCTCCCCCCCCCCCCCCCCCACCCCCCCCCCCCCCTCTACCTTTGTGTGTGTTCCGTGTGTGTGTGTGTGTGTGTGTGGTGCTTGCATATCTCCACCTTGGTCTGGATCATTCTCTGTGGAACGGCGTTCATGGCAGTGTTCAGCCAGCCCTCCAGGCTTTTGGCAAAGTTGCGGATGGCTTGAGTCAAGGCACCTGCAGAGGAAACCACCCAAACAGATCACACCACGAGTATTCAAGTCTGAGTGTGTGTGAGCCTGCGCACATGTTATGTTACTGTTTGTGAGTGTTATGGGTGTGTGTGTGTGACGCGGTGAGAGCTTGACCTTGTGACGTTGGAGTGAGTGTACAGTAAGTGACTGGTGTGTGTGTGTGCGTGTGTACATTAAGTGACCGGTTGTGTGCGTGTGTACATTAAGTGACTGGTGTGTGTGTACATGTACATTAAGTGACTGGTGTGTATGTGTGTGCGCGTGTGTACATTAAGTGACCGGTGTGTGTGTGCCAGCCTCACTGGGGATAGGTCTGAGGACGTCAGGGATGAGGATCTCCACCAGGGCCTGGTACATCTGGTGGTCACAGGTGCTCATCCACCTGAGCACAGCCTCACTCCGGCAGAGCACCAGCAGCCGGAGCAGGGCAGGCGACTCTCCATCTCACTCACCCCACTGGGGAGGCAGGAGAGGGTTAGTACACACACACACACACACACTAACCCTCCATCTCACTCACCCCACTGGGGAGGCAGGAGAGGGTTAGTACACACACACACACACACACACTAACCCTCCATCTCACTCACCCACTGGGAGGCAGGAGAGGGTTAGTACACACACACACTACACACACTAACCCTCCATCTCACTCACCCCACTGGGGAGGCAGGAGAGGGTTAGTACACACACACACACACACACACTAACCCTCCATCTCACTCACCCCACTGGGGAGGCAGGAGAGGGTTAGTACACACACACCCACACACACACACAGACACACACACACCCACACACTAACCCTCCATCTCACTCACCCCACTGGGGAGGCAGGAGAGGGTTAGTACACACACACCCACACACACAGACACACACACACCCACACACTAACCCTCCATCTCACTCACCCCACTGGGGAGTTAGGAGAGGGTTAGTACACTGTCAATCGTAATCCTGTTATATTCAGTATACTGTTACTGTTAGTTTCTAAGAAAGCTGGAATGCTTTTGTATGCTGTAACCTTGTAGCCTAGCTGTATGTAGCCTTGTGTGCTGGAACTTTCTGCACTGATATGAACAAAAGCCTGTTTTGTTTCGGTGATTGCAGAGCTCGTTATCTTTATATAAAGATCCTGTCATTGAGAGTTCATCATCTGAGTTTATGTGTATTGAGTTTCAGATTTCTATCACGCACACACCCTCGACCTCACTCACCCTTCTGGTGAAGGCTTTGTGTACACACACACACACACACACACACACAGCCATTTCTAAAAGTGCAAATGTGTGAAACTTTTGATTGGTACTGTATATAATGAGAAACTTCTAAACAAACAAGTAACCTGTGGGTTGGTGTACTCCCAGTGATCCATGCTCACCTGTTCTCTGTGATGGTGGCGCCCTCTACAGGGTCGGAGGGGGTGTAGCGCCAGAACGTCTGCCACAGCTTCTCTATGAGGCTGAACTGGAGGTTCACCACCACATCCAGGATGGCCTGCAGGAGAGGAGGAGGAGGAGAGGGAGAGGAGGAGATAGAGGGAGGGGAGAGGAAGGATTAAGGAGAGGAGGTGAAGGAGAGAGGGGAAGGAGAGTGGAGGATAGAGAAGAGGTCTGTGTTACACGCACACACACAGCAGCTGCAGATCCTGGTCATTACGATAATTGCCGGGTTTCCCAGATTCGTTAACGCTCCTAAGAAGCTCTTAGCGTTAAGAGCTTCTTAACGAATCTGGGAAACCCGGCCAATGGCTGTTCCTGATCGGTTCTGTTTATTGAAACAGCTGTTTAGGGCACAGAGGGGGGTGTAGAGAGAGAAAGAGAGAGAGAGTGAGGGAGGTGGAGGGAGGACAGAGGAATGTGTGTACAGAGGGAGGGATGGGTAGGAGTGAAGGAAGGAAGGTAGAGAGGGATGATAGAGATGGGAAGGTAGAGAGGGATAGAGGGATGTGTTAACAGAGGCGGGGGCAGGAGGGAAGGTAGAGAGGGATAGAGGGATGTGTTAACAGAGGCGGGGGCAGGAGTTTAGGTAGAGAGGGATGATAGAGGAGGGAAGGTAGAGCGGGATAGAGGGATGTGTTAACAGAGGGATGTGTTAACAGAGGCAGGACTGACCTCACAGTGCTCTCTGTAGAGCGTCTGGAGAGCTTTGATGTCGTCGGAGCTGATGCCATTCAGGCTGCCGTCTCCCAGGTCCAGCTCCATGAAGTCAGGCAGAGCTCTGGACGCATCTGCCCACCCGCCACCAGGGGGAGACACCAGTTACACCCTGTCTCAACGCTTCCCTGCTCTCCTGCTCCCTTCCTCTCCCCGCACCCCTCCTCCCCGCACCCCTCCTCCCCTCTGGGAGGGCAGAAATGGAGGGCATAAATCTTCCAAGAAAGACTACAGATCTTAGCCCATATTATTCTACTCAAAGAAATCTCTCACTCTCTCTCTCATGCATTCTCTCTCACTCTCTCTCTCTCACACACACACTCACCCAGGAACTGCTGGTGTTGCTGGCTCTGGGCGATGACGGTCTGTTCTGCGGCGCTGGGGGTGTGCTGGGCGGCCCCTGAGTAGGTCTCTCCAGAACCACTGTCCACCTTCGCCACCGGCTTGAACCTGCAACAGCACGCCTCCAGTCATGCTGTGTGTGTGTGTATGTGTATCTTTCTGTGTCCATGTGAGTACGCATATAAGTCTATTGGTCCTGTGTGTGTGTGTGTGTTACCTCTGCTTCTGCTGGACCGGCTGCTGTCTGAGAGCCATGTACTGCATGTCCTCCTGCAGCCTGTTGAGAGGAGAGTCTGGCTTCACCCTGATCCCGTAGTAGTGGTACTTGGAGTTCCCTCTGAAACAAACAGCAGCACAGGGGTCAACCCTGCTGCAACACCTGCTCACCTGGAGCTGAGAGTCCAGCACAGGAGCTGAGAGTCCAGCACAGGAGGTGAGAGTCCAGCACAGGAGGTGAGAGTCCAGCACAGGAACTGAGAGTCCAGCACGAGTCCAGCACAGGAGCTGAGAGTCCAGCACAGGAGGTGAGAGTCCAGCACAGGAGCTGAGAGTCTAGTAGAGGAGGTGAGTCTAGTAGAGGAGGTGAGTCTAGTAGAGGAGGTGAGTCTAGTAGAGGAGGGGAGAGTCTAGGAGAGGAGGTGAGAGTCTAGGAGAGAGGAGGTGAGAGTCTAGGAGAGGAGGTGAGTCTAGTAGAGGAGGTGAGAGTCTAGGAGAGAGGAGGTGAGAGTCTAGGAGAGGAGGTGAGTCTAGTAGAGGAGGTGAGAGTCTAGGAGAGGAGGTGAGTCTAGTAGAGGAGGTGAGAGTCTAGGAGAGAGGAGGTAGGAGTGTAGAAGAGCCCTTGACACTGTATGACTATGTTTAGCCTGTGTTCTGCTCCTCTCTCTCACCAACCGTCTCTGGAGGAGGGGATCCCTCTCTGAATTGCTCCTCCCAAGGTTTCTTCCATTTTTTTCTCCTGTTGGGAGTTTTTCTGGGAGTTTTTCCTTATCTTCCTTGAGGGTTTAGGTTGGTTGAGGGGCAGTTCTATGGGCGTATGTGAAGCCCTCTCTGACATGCTTGCGTGTAAAAAGGGCTATACAAATAAATTTGATTTGATTTGAGGAGAGAGGGACACAGAGTGTGTGTGTGTGTGTGTGTGAGTACATGTCCCAGAGTGTGTGTGTGTGAGTACATGTCCCAGAGTGTGTGTGTGTGTGTGTGTGAGTACATGTCCCAGTGTGTGAGTGTGTGTGTGAGTACATGTCCCAGTGTGTGTGTGTGTGTGTGTGTGTGAGTACATGTCCCTGTGTGTGTGTGTGTGTGTGTGTGTTCTCGGGCCTCACCGCGTGCCCAGACGGCGTGTCCTCAGCCCCATGAAGATAGAGCGGATGAGCTTCCCGAAGGAGGCGGCGTTGACCGGGTCCAGCTTCTGCTCCTGGCAGTGACGCAGGTAGTGGTTGTACAGGGTGGAGCGAGGCAGGCTCACACCCTCTGCTGTCTCATAGTTGTCCAGTAGCCACTGGAGCTGTGGGGCGCACACACACACACACACACAGTCACACCCCCACACACACATATATATACACACACAGTCATACACATCCATCCACATGCACGCACATAGACACCCCCCCACACACACAAGCACACACATCTGTTAAACACTGTTCACAGTTCCTGTAAGGTCTCTGTCTGTCGACCCCCAAAGACAAACACTACATGTGTTGCTGCCCTGCGTAGCATTTCAAGCAGAACCCAAGAGGAGCGACAGAGGGGGTCAGAGGTCAAATCAAAATATACAAGCATAGAATGCAGTCCCATCCCCAAGGAGAGAAAGAGGGAGAGCGCTTGGGAGAGAGTGAGAGAAAAGGAGAGAGAGACAGAAGGAGATAGCGAGATAGAGAAAGGGAGAGAGACAGATTGACAGCACGAGAGAGAGAGAGAGAGAGAGAGAGAGAGAGAGAGAGAGAGAGAGAGAGAGAGAGAGAGAGAGAGAGAGGAGATAAGAGTCAAGCCACAGTGAGGGGAGGGGAGGTGTTGAAAATGGCGACTTACATGGCTGTTGAGCAGCGAGCTTCTCTGACTGGATAAACCCTCACTCTTTTGAAGCGTCTCAATCGCCATTTCAATCTGATAGGTCGAGGAGCGGAAGACCACAGAACAGAGGAGGGGAAAACAAACAATAGAAGGACAAACACAAAACCCAAATAAATTAAAACGACAACAAAAAGGAAGAGAATAAGCTGTTGCGGACACACAGAATCAGGAAAATTCCAGAAGATCCCAAAGCAAAAGCATTACTCTAACCAGTCCTGACAGCCCAGCATAGCAGAGGTTCCTTACTAGTTACAACTACCTAGCGGCCTCTCAGTAAATGGTTAAATCCCCCAGTGTGTTCATGGTGCACCGTAAAAACAAAGCAAGCAGAAGAGTTTCCCATCACAAGGGGGCAGTAGAGATCCACAGATGAGACCTGCTATTAAAATGACCTAGGGTATTAAAACACAGAGACATGCTTGGACTTACACACACACACACACAAACACATGCTCCTGCAGACACACACTCATACTTTGACAGACAGGCACACACTCCAACAGACAGTCAGACGGGCAGTAGAGGTATAATGGTGGAGGTCCCGTACGCTCACAGTAGCAGGAGAAGCCCGGGTGGTCTGGACGGCTGCATGGGGGGCGCTGTTGTCCATGAGGTAGGCCCCGGAGCTGCTGATCACCTGCCCCCCCGCCAGGCCCATGCTCAGCCCGCCGCCCCCGCCCCCGCCGCCGTTGTTGGTCATGCCATGCGACGTGACCACGGTGGACACCTGCGCCGAGCTGCCCTGCGTGTCGAAGTAGCTCCCCCCGCTGTTCTGGCTGTAGAGCTGCGGCTCAGAGTACGAGTAGCTCCGTCTGGATAGGGGACACACTTAGGGTTAGGACACACACACTTAGGGTTAGGACACACACACTTAGGGTTAGGACACACACAGTTAGGGTTAGGACACACACTGGATAGGACACACACACTTAGGGTTAGGACACACACACTTAGGGTTAGGACACACACACTTAGGGTTAGGACACACACACTTAGGGTTAGGACACACACTTAGGGTTAGGACACACACACTTAGGGTTAGGACACACACACTTAGGGTTAGGACACACACATTTAGGGTTAGGACACACACTTAGGGTTAAGACACACACACTTAGGGTTAGGACACACACACTTAGGGTTAGGACACACACTGGTTAGGACACACACTGGTTAGGACACACACACTTAGGGTTAGGACACACACACTTAGGGTTAGGACACACACACTTAGGGTTAGGACACACACACTTAGGGTTAGGTCACACACTGGATAGGGGACACACACTGGATAGGGGACACACACTGGATAGGGGACACACACTGGATAGGGGACACACACTGGATAGGGGACACACACTCAGGACACACACAAAAGGAGAGTAGAAGGAGGAGGGAGAAAAAACGAAGTGAAAATCAAATTAAAAAAGGAATACTTTCGAACCAAAAAGGAGGAGAGGATGAAAGAACACTTTAGGTGCAACTTTCGATGTCAATTAGCTGTGCCATAGCACTCGCCCTCTCTCTCTCGGCATGCAATATTCTCTGTTATTGAAAATGTGGTTTCCATGGCTACTCAAATCACCTGTGGATTTCTGGTTAAGGGAGAGAGATTTCTGAGACTTTATTGAAGCCACTTGTACCTGTACCCTAACCTCCACCACTAGTACTGCTACCCTAACCTCCACCACTAGTACTGCTACCCTAACCTCCACCACTAGTACTGCTACCCTAACCTCCACCACTAGTACTGCTACCCTAACCACCACTAGTACTGCTACCCTAACCTCCACCACTAGTACTGCTACCCTAACCTCCACCACTAGTACTGCTACCCTAACCTCCACCACTAGTACTGCTACCCTAACCTCCACCACTAGTACTGCTACCCTAACCTCCACCACTAGTACTGCTACCCTAACCTCCACCACTAGTACTGCTACCCTAACCTCCACCACTAGTACTGCTACCCTAACCTCCACCACTAGTACTGCTACCCTAACCTCCACCACTAGTACTGCTACCCTAACCACCACTAGTACTGCTACCCTAACCACCACTAGTACAGCTACCCTAACCACCACTAGTACTGCTACCCTAACCTCCACCACTAGCACACTAACGTCCACCACTTGTAACCTAACCTCCACCACGATTCCCCCCCCCCTCTCCACACATACAACGTCCTCACAGGACGGCGCCCGGCCCCCGTAAACCCTCCCTCTCTTGTACGGAGGAGCTCCCCCCCTCCCCAACACCCGAGTGCCCTTCTCAAAGAACGGCCCGTTTGACAGCCCCACCTCCCAGACTCGGCCTGTGTCAATTATTCAACATGTTAACTTGGCAGGGCACGCTACAATCCCTTTGTGTGGACGCTGCTCTGAATCACAGTTAGGGCTAATTTGATAAGCAGCGAACATTAACACACCCGCGCTGAGCTCAAACATTGAGTTTGTGCACAGCTCGTTTGTTCAACCTGACAGTGTGTGTCTGTGTGTGTGTTGGGGGGGGGGGCCTGGCTCAGTCAGGTGGCTTAACATGGCAGTATCCCCCCCACCCCCCCCACGCCATCATCAGTGGCTCCAGTGACAGTGTGTGTCTGTGTGTGTGTGTTTGGGGGGCTCCAGTGACAGTGTGTGTCTGTCTCAGTGGGACATACGCAGCCTGGCCACTGAAGTGCGTGGATAACCCTGTCCTCCAGGTAGAGGGGGGGGGGGGAGAGAGGGAGAGAGTCACAGAGGAGAGAGAAAGATAAAGAAAAAGAGAGAAGGAGAGAGTTGGGGGAAGGTGGGGGGGAGGGGGGGGGGGCTAGCTTCAGTCCCAGCAGCACTCACAGATCCTCCTCGTCATCTTCAGGTGACTGCACACACTTTCACCCCCCCCCCCCCTCCACGCTAACCGCCCCCCCCTTGTGTCATGTGCGTGTGGCGTAGAGGGTGCCGTGGAGGGGGACCGTTGCCGGGGACTACGGGGAGGCGTGTGCGTGCGTGACTCACATGTTGCCGTTGGTGTAGACGCCGCTGTCCTCCTCCACGTACTGGACCTGGGCGGCGTAGACATGCTGCACCTGCTGAACGCTCTGGCCCTGCAAGCACATGGCAGGGGTTACACACACACACAGAGTAAGAGACACACACACACACACACAGACACACACACACAGAGTAAGAGACACACACACACACACACAGACACACACACACAGAGTAAGAGACACACACACACACACACAGACACACACACACAGAGTAAGAGACACACACACACACACAGACACACACACACAGAGTAAGAGACACACACACACACACACACACACACACAGACACACACACACAGAGTAAGAGACACACACACACACACACACAGAGAGAGTGAGACACACACACAGAGCGAGACACACACAACACACACACACACACAGGGAGAGTGTACCTGCTGGGTGGAGCCTGCAGACTGGACAGGCACGGTGGTCTGGAGAGAGACAGTGGAGGCAGAGTCAGTGCCTGCCTCTGGGGTCTGCATGGCGCCTGCAGGAGAGAACACACACACACACACACACACACAAGTCAGCACAGCTACCAACACGCTGCAGGAGACTACACACACACACAAGTCAGCACAGCTACCAACACGCTGCAGGAGAGAACACACACACAAGTCAGCACAGCTACCAACACGCTGCAGGAGAGAACACACACACACACACACACAAGTCAGCACAGCTACCAACACGCTGCAGGAGAGAACACACACACACACACACAAGTCAGCACAGCTACCAACACGCTGCAGGAGAGAACACACACACAAGTCAGCACAGCTACCAACACGCTGCAGGAGAGAACACACACACACACACACACGTCAGCACAGCTACCAACACGCTGCAGGAGAGAACACACACACACACACACACAAGTCAGCACAGCTACCAACACGCTGCAGGAGAGAACACACACACACACACACACACAAGTCAGCACAGCTACCAACACGCTGCAGGAGAGAACACACACACACAAAAAATACTGGCAAGGAGTGAGGGGTTAGCCGTCGAGCTACGGACATGATGTTTCTGTGTGTCAGCTCGCGTCTTGAATATGACACTTTCTCTCTCTCTCCTGCCTGGAAGTGTTCGTCCGACAGGTCACATGGTTAGAGATGCGAAAGATGATGTTGGACTCCTAAATGAAATCGTCGTCGAGGCCACACACATTCACCTGCACAACGGCTTGTCTCGCCTGTGATGTCACAGGCGAGATAAGCAGGAAGTCTGGGGGGTGGGTAAAGCTCAGTGGTTAGAGCATTTGACTGCAAATCAAGAAGTTGCAGGTTCAAATCTCCCCTATTAGCTGCTGTAGATTAAAGCATATGCTATGTTAATCTGTTCATACAGGGTTTCACTGAAGTAACGACTCAACACATCTAACCAACCAACTATAAAAATCTAGCTAGAAGCTATCAAGCTATAGCCTAAATAAACTGTGTTGGGTGCCTTGGTGAAAACAATAATTATAATAACAGTATGTGAAAATATAAAAACATTCAATCAAGGAAATAAACGCCCTAATGATATCAAATTCCCGGTTTAAGTAGGCTGCCTTTAGTAGGCCTAATGGCGATGCGGTTATGAGTTGTGTGTCCAGGTGAATGATTTTTGCTCAGGAGACGATAAGCAGGCTGAGAAGTGGCTGTGCTGAAGCAGAGTGGTGAGGCTGCAGGGTCCAGCAGAACTGAATGTACTCTGAGTCTGTGTCCCTGCTCCTCCTCTCCATGTTCACAGCAATAAAACAAGTTAATGTTTAACAAGCGTACAGAGCTTTCTCCAAGCTCGGACAAACTTCCTGCTCCGTGCTAGTCTGGTGTTTGGTGTTTTGGCCACAGAACCACGTTAAAAGTAAAACCACTGCGTGAGGTATCCATCTGTACGCGGCACTTGGACTGGGAAGGGACGGAGTCAGGATATCGCTGTGATTCACTCCAGGTGTGTTGGCTCACCTGGGTCACAGATAAGAAGAGGGATGAGGGGGTGTGGGTTGGGTGATGACAGTGGCAGTACAGCTAAAAGAGGAACACCGCCCCCCCCTCTCTCCTGGAGCTACCCCCCCATCGCCACAACTTAGTTTCCATGACCCAGCCTCTTCTGGGTAATTAACCGGCTCTCCAAACAGCTCTGGTAGTCTCAGAGGACTGCCTCTCCCTCGTCCTCCTCATTCCCCTCCTCCCCCACCACCACCACCTCCCCCTCCTCCACTTCCACCACCTCCCCCGATCTCATCTCCCTTTCCTCCTCACCAACCACAACCTTCCCTTCCCCCTCCACTCCCCCTCCATCCTGTGGCGTCTCAGGTTAACAGGTTCTGCTGTGCATCTCCACTTCATGGCAGGTACCACTGTTCAGCATTGTGTCCTGAGTGTACACAGGTGTGACGGACAGCGTAATAGCCACAGTTCCCCTTGACACAGGAACCCCCCCCCCCAAAAAAAAAAAGTTAATGTAGGCTATTCAAATCAAAATGCATGTCCAAAACTACAGCTTCCAGTCTCCCTGGGGAGGCTTGAGATAAGAGCTCCCTGGAGACTCAGCCAGCCCTTTCAGAACATCCTGCCAGACCGGGCCACAGCCTTCAGCACCGCACCACCTCATAAAGCGCCATCTATTGTTTTTTGCCTTTTTCACTTTGGACAAAAAAAAAAAAAGGACAATATTTGCCGCATAGAAATCTAAGCAACGGGTTCAAGATCCATGCACTCCTTCTCAGAGATGGAAAGACAGCCAGCGAAAGGGTTCTCTGCTTCCCACGTACGGAACGCGCCGGGTTCTTTGCGTGGGGGGAGGGGTTCCCCTCCCCCCACACGGGGGGGCTAGGGGAGCCCTGTTGGGTTGACGCGTCTATGGTACGTGGTTCTTTTAGTTTACGCAAGGTGGAAGGTGGCTGTAGAACCCCCCCCCCCCTCTCGCTCCAACAGGAGCCCCGGAGAGCCAGGAGCCTCCAGGACCCACCTGCTCCCTCCCGCGTGCCCACAGAGGAGCCTCCTGATGATTAGGAGGAGGAAGAGACTTCCTTCGTGTAAACAGGGGCACCTGCCTCACTCCTGCAGCCTCCTCTTACACCAACCAACACCACCCCCGCCCCCCCCCCCCCATTCAGACACTCCCTAGTGGCCCACTTATACACCGTGCTCCACTGAGCTTCTGCAAGCCTTACAAAGCCACACAGGAACAAAGGGCACAGAGGAGGGCGACGTTCACCTCCTAGCCCCCCCTCCTGTCTGACTGACAGCCAGGAGAAGGAGGGGGGGGGGGGGGGGCAGCAACAAGGTATGGACACACACACACACACACAGGGAGAGTGTTCCAGCTGTCCACGCGTCACATTTACCACGCCATAAACTGTACCGTGTTGCGGAACAAGGGACAAGCACCAAAGACGTGCAATACTCAATTTGACCGAAGAACACAACAGAATAAAGGCAGATCTTTGTTGAGCTAAAACTTTCTTGAAAGACGTGCACAACGAACCGAGTCAGCACACAATCCTCCATGGATACAGTGCTGCAACACACCGGAAACTACCTTTTACAGCATCCATCTACTCCTTTTAAAAACAGAGCTTAACAGATCAGTGGCCAAACATGCACCTTATTCCCTTCAGCCTTCAGCCAGCAGGAGAGCTTATGGGTTACACACACACACGCCTTGAAGATCTCCCATTCCATAAACAATGTTTTGGATGTATGCACAGTCTGTAAAACCAGATAACAAGCCAAAGTCGTTTTAAGCTGCTAAGCCATGAAAATAGATGGATGAATAATGTAATTAATTATCCCCTCTTTAAGTGATTGGAAAGGGAACTGGATCTGGTGAACAGGTGGCTGGGCCCTATTTTTGCCCTACACCTGACTTCAGGTACCAGGTAACCTGATCTGATAACTAGGTTTCTAAAATCCTGTCCTCATGGCACATCTGAGTGTGCGTAGTCAAGGACCAGCCTCATCCACATACAACCCTGGATATAGTTCAGCATTTATTCCTCCACCTGACTAAATGGTCCCTGGCTTAGATAATCGCAGCATCACGTGGAAATGAGTAGCCTTGAGAGTCCAGACATACAGTAGGTAATATAGTCACAGGCATGTTTACTATTTGGCTTGCTTAACATTGAAGAGTATGTCTTGTGGGGTCACAAACCATTAGGCCTGGTCAGCCAGGAGTCCTGCCTAGACCCACACCACAGTCACAAGCCCCCCTGTGACCTACTGTGCACCTGTCCCAACACCCCTCCCCCTCCACACACACACGCACACCTGTTCCCCAGCTTTAATGGGAACAGAGCGCTTCAAATACAGAGAGGACCCAATGGACCAGGGACAGTAATGATGCAACACAGAGAAACCTGCTGGATCCTTCACCTGCCACAAAATATGAGAGGACCTGAAGTAAGATATTACAAGATATTGAACACAACACCTGAATGTTTCTAAGGGGTCCCGGTCGCCCAATTCAAAATAATAAAAACAAAAACGATAAGTGAGTAGGAGCAAATTGGCTTTTAATTGGCTACCTATGTCTAATTATTTACAATAACGAATTTGTGTGAGTGCATTATTCCACGCCAGCTTCTCTTACTGCATGGCAATCGAAAAATTACAAGGAAAATGCGTCCTAATGCACACCCTGAAGAGCCAATCATCATCAATGGCGTGCGCGCACACATACACGTTTATTTTAATTCAACATCACTTTCCCAGGACTAGCCACCTGGTTTACTTAGGCAATGATAAGTTAGATGGGCGGAATTCTGTGTTGCTGTAAGGCTAGTTGACCGTTCTGGGAAATCCCCTTATAGCATAATAAAATACACAAGTTAGATTTCTACCAAGCGATTCATTTCTAGATATGTTGTAAGCTAGTATAATTGGCGAGCTAGCTAATCATATTCGATGCTTATTGACTACAATTCAAGCTTGATAGCCTGCAATGATATCTTGCTTGGAAGCTAATGTTAGCTAGCTACGTTAGCTTCACAGAGACAAAAGGGAGAAGAAAGGCTCAGCTAATGTCAATTAGCAATTGAATGCTTACAGCAATAGCTCAGCTATGAAGTGAACGCTATAAACGTTCATAAACATATGTACTTGGCATAATAACAAGTAATAACATTGCATTGCTGACATATCGGTGGAAATGAAAAACTCCGACCATCATTTTAGCTGGTGCTACCAGGAAGCTATGTGGCTAGCGATGGACATTAGCTAAGTAAACCAGCTAGCTAGCACTGTCCATCAATCAGACACCTGCTCCATGGCTAACGATACACACGACACAGCTAACGCAGTTAACTTTGATACACGCTAAACGTCACAAAACGTAACTGTCGACAAGGCAAGGAGGAGTTGGCTAGCTTGCATCTAACCATGCACGTATAAGAAATATGTGGAAGCCTATAGTTAATTTGGCAAAGAGTAGATAGCTAGGCAAGTTAGCTAGCTAGCTATCCAGATGTCTAGCTGGCTGAGGTGTTAGCTAACCGAAATTAGCCGCTAGCTGACATTAGCACAGTCCATCAGCCAATTCATTTTACAAAGAGCACACAGAAGCTTGCTGGAAAAAATAAATGGAAATAAATTCTTAAAAACTGTAAATACAGAACGAAGTTAGCTCAGAAAAAAAAGAGTTTCAAACCTGGGCACAGGACTGGTTGATGAGGATGAGGATGGTGGAGGTGGTAATGATGGAGCGAGAGGTTGTTGTTGTTGGTGGGTTACAGTCGCCAGGGCTACGGTGACTATGGCGCTGCCTCACACGGCAACAGTTGCTATAAAGCTCACTAGGTGCAACCGAACATGATTCCAGTGGTAGTGGGAGGGGATTGATGCTGCATTTTATTACAGTCAATATTTGACAGAGAAAACACATTCTTAATATAATATACATTTGAGATATTATCATTTATATCAAGTAGCATGATATATTTGACATGATTCAGTCTAACTCAGTTATACAGGCCACTGTAAAAGGGTGCATGCAAGCTAGTGTTGGTCGCTAACGTTATAGTCTCATGTACATTAACATTATGAAGCACAAGCTTTCCTTCTTTACCAACATAGCCCTAATTGTGTCAGTTAGTCATCATTAACTGGCAAAAGCAATCATGTTATCCGCATATAACGTCTTTAGTAAGACATCTGAGAAAGGTAGCAAAAAAGACGAGACGTTGTAGCTCCCGTTCTCAGGACCGCTTCAAGGCGGGACTGTCGTCGCCTATTAAAGATTGGTTGAGATGGCATAGGCGAGAAAATGAAAAAAGAACGGCATGGCCTCTTCATAACACACTCTTTATAGAAATGTTTTTGCTTTATTTTCTTAAAATATTTACAAATTTACTATAAAAAAAGGTAAAGCCATTTAATAAAGATCACAGCCAAAAGTATATCATCATCTACTCTGATTTTTGTAAAGTAGCCTAATGTTGATATATCCGCATTTGCTTAATAATTTGATACTGTGGTAATTTGTGCAGTATAAATCTTCATATGGAGAGCTACAATAGGGATCATTAAAGAAACAATATTGTACTCTACACAAATATATAATAATCAATGTAAACAGTTCTCCATTTTCAGTGGCCTACATACTGTATCAGTAGTTGATAGTGTGTTGTAGAAATAGTGTCTCACAGAGTTTAACCCTCGTGCTGCCTTCGGGTCACATGACCCAAAGGTTCATAACGAACCATCGTTGTGTTTACCCAATTTTACCCAATACAAAAACAAATAAAAATAATTTTCTTTTAACCTTCGCAATGTGGGGGGTCTGAGACAGCCCAACGGTTAAAAGAAAATGCTTCACTTTGTTTTTGTATGCGGTAAAGTTGTCGCAATACGACGGTGGGTCACAATGACTGATGGGTCAGAATGACCCGAAGATAACACAAGGGTTAAAGGCAATGGTTATCTTCAGAAGACAAATCCTTTCTTTTCTGATACATATTTTCCTCTAAGACAGGGGAGATGTCAGCCCTCGGTGTAGATACAGGACAGCTGGCTCGGACAGCGATCTGCAGCATTGACGTGTAGGAAGCTGTCATCTTGCATGACTCTCACTGGATTGCCATGCAAGTCCTGGGATCCACTATGGAGATCAAATTCTGTGGGCAAAGACAAACACATTTCTATTAAATTAATTCAAATGAATTTACAGCTTGTATCTCGATCCATAATGTATATATTACCAAGGGTTCCTGCAGGAGTTCTTGATGATGAAATGTCTCCATTCTGATTGGTTACTGTTAGAGCTTGGTTGTCATCTAATGCTGGAAATTGCATCACCTGGCAAAGGCTTGTAGGCAGAGTGATACCACTGTATGGTGGAGAGTTGATCATCTGGACGTGGCCAGTGAACCCTGACATACAGACAACAGTAAAACAAGTTATTCTGACTACCAAAGACAAAAAATGTCTTATCGCTGTGAATCCTCTGTGAGTGAAGTTGTCACGACCCATCACGTTTAAAATATCAGGTTCATGTGAAGTTTGCTAGGAGTGATTTTAAGCATTGCTCTCATCAAGAAAAAAGCTGCACTGTTTGTGAACATCTTTGCTGCTTCTGTCAGGTCTAGAGGGAAAAGGCAGCAATCTATTTCAAGCTTCAGGAGATTGAAGCTGGCTCTTCCTAGTAGATAAACACAAACCACCTGCTGCCTACTAGACATACTGCATGATCAATGTACATCTGGAAAGTCTCTGTCAAAACAGATTGCCATACCACCCACACATTTTTTAATAGGATTTTTAGATTACAATGCACGATAACTATCGCAGTGGAATTTTGACAGAATTCCCCCCCCCCCCCAACCCCTCTCTCTCCTACTTGCGATATTCACGAGCAGCATTTGTAATCTGATCATTATCTGATCATTAATTTCTAACAAATCCTGAACAACAGGTGCACTAATCTGAGATTTGTACCTGGGTGGGAAAGGTTAAACACTAGAGAGGGATTGGGCAGGCTCTGTACGTCTGGGTGGTGCTGCTGGGACTGGGATATCACTGTGGGGGGATGGGGGAGGCATGGGGGAGGATGGGGGAGGCATGGGGGAGGATGGGGGAGGCATGGGGGAGGATGGGGGAGGCATGGGGGGGGATGGGGGAGGCATGGGGGAGGATGGGGGAGGCATGGGGGAGGATGGGGGAGGCATGGGGGAGGATGGGGGAGGCATGGGGGAGGATGGGGGAGGCATGGGGGAGGATGGGGGAGGCATATGGGAAGCATCGGCACACAGTCCTCCCCAGGGTGGAGCTGATGGAGAGAATTGTCAACAAACCTGAAACGAGTCAAACATAAAGGGAGGACATGTTTAGGTAAATATGAATAGTATAATAATGATATTTAGCGTTTTGTTTTTTTGCCCATTTAGTGTTCTATGTAAATATGTTCACCTTTTGTAACTTTTTGAAAACTAACAGCAGTCATTTTGAACAAGTCTCCCTTGTAAAATATACGCAGCACTGTAAAAACATCTTACTGCGACAGTGAGCCATGGCAAATTGATAGCTGAACAAAAAATGCCAAACAACTGCTACAGAATAACATCTTTCATTCTCTTATTGCCATCAGGGTGCTAAATAAAGGAATTGAAATTATGACAATGCAATTGATTGAGGTGGTAACTAACCCAACCGTAGTTAAATAACGACAGAAAACCCCCACATAAAAGACCAGGGAGAAATAGCAGCATGGATTTTACAATCGATTTAACATCTAGAAAAGTAATTACAGCAATCCTCTCCATCCAGACTTGAAATGGTATTTTGCAGATTTTATGATTCACTTATTGAATTCCTGAGCCACTCCAGTTGGTGGCTATAGCTTCCGATAATGCTAGCCCTTGAGACCAATGAGGCAAGGCAAGGTCCGCTTTCACAGGCCAATTGTCTACCCAGAAGCCTGCGGTGAGGCCTACTGCTGCTGCTTGCACAATCACAGCCAGTTAGAGGCCTAGCATCTGGCTGGCCTACACTCGAAATACACCCCCTTCTCCTCACCGACTTTGAAGTGGATGTATGAAGGAATGTAGTTTACTGGGCCGGCCAAGCAACAGTGTTGCTGGCCGTTCCCAACCTGTAAATGCTCTACCCAGCCTCTCTCCTCACAACGGAGATGCAGAGCCCACAAAAAGCCCATTGGAGTCTTTCAAAAGGATAGAAAATAGATCTTTATCTTAATCTGATTATTCAAACTCTGTGGTAATAGCCATAAAGCCATGACAACCAATGTACTTATTTGTTGCAGATCAGTAAAAAGAGAGAAAAGGGGGAGGTAGTTAACTCAGTCATGGCTGCAGGCAATGTGCCAGTGGGAACTTAAAATGAATAGAATGTACCAAATGGGGTGCCCAATAGACATTTTAAATGGACCAAGAACAGTTGGCTGTTCCAGAGGCGATGAACATGATTAAAAATGTAATTACAAATATATAAAAACTTTGTAATAAAGAATATACATTTACTACACTATTTCCATGTTTTATGTTTACATTTCTATGGATTAAGTCTGCAACCTTTTGGTGTACAATTCTGGATCTAAATACTTGACTTCTGAAGTGCTGACTAAGGGGTTTTGTTTGGTAATGATTGAGGCAACTGGTTAGTCATTTGAAGATGGTCATAATTTAAAGATATACACATGTAGATTTAAAATCTACAGTCGTATATCTATATACAAAAGTATCCTACTAAGCTATAAAAAAATATATAAATATAACTGAAAGGATCAAATAAGATCTCATTAGATACAAAGATCACAACAAGTCCAGGACGATAACGTTTAGTGGGGTGAATCAGCAGTACCTGTAACTGTGCTGTAGTGAGGGCAGGAGAGTACCTGTAACTGTGCTGTAGTGAGGGCAGGAGAGTACCTGTAACTATCCTGTAGTGAGGGAAGGAGAGTACCTGTAACTATCCTGTAGTGAGGGCAGGAGAGTACCTGTAATTATCCTGTAGTGAGGGCAGGAGAGTACCTGTAACTATCCTGTAGTGAGGACAGGAGAGTACCTGTAACTATCCTGTAGTGAGGGCAGGAGAGTACCTGTAACTATCCTGTAGTGAGGGCAGGAGAGTACCTGTAACTATCCTGTAGTGAGGGCAGGAGAGTACCTGTAACTATCCTGTAGTGAGGGCAGGAGAGTACCTGTAACTATCCTGTAGTGAGGGCAGGAGAGTACCTGTAACTGTCCTGTAGTGAGGGCAGGAGAGTACCTGTAACTGTCCTGTAGTGAGGGCAGGAGAGTACCTGTAACTGTCCTGTAGTGAGGGCAGGAGAGTACCTGTAACTATCCTGTAGTGAGGGCAGGAGAGTACCTGTAACTATCCTGTAGTGAGGGCAGGAGAGTACCTGTAACTGTCCTGTAGTGAGGGCAGGAGAGTACCTGTAACTATCCTGTAGTGAGGGCAGGAGAGTACCTGTAACTATCCTGTAGTGAGGGCAGGAGAGTACCTGTAACTGTCCTGTAGTGAGGGCAGGAGAGTACCTGTAACTGTCCTGTAGTGAGGGCAGGAGAGTACCTGTAACTATCCTGTAGTGAGGGCAGGAGAGTACCTGTAACTGTCCTGTAGTGAGGGCAGGAGAGTACCTGTAACTGTCCTGTAGTGAGGGCAGGAGAGTACCTGTAACTGTGCTGTAGTGAGGGCAGGAGAGTACCTGTAACTGTCCTGTAGTGAGGGCAGGAGAGTACCTGTAACTGTCCTGTAGTGAGGGCAGGAGAGTCTGGTGGAAGTTGTTTGAGGTGTTGTGATTGTGTGGAACAGCAGGGGTGGACAGAGAGACAGCATGGCCCGGCTGACTGGAGAGAATACCTGTGACACACACAAAACAGGGCTGGGCACTTCTGATCCTTGATCTGCTGTGCTTTCCATGTCATCACTTTCGAAAAAAGCGACTGCCGAATGAATCACATGTAAAAGTGTAATGTCATGCCATACTTGAGTTAATGAATCATATGAAAACTGTACTAAGACAGGTCAACAAGTCTGAGCTAGCGTCTTTTCCATACTGTACTACTAATAATAAAGTATTTTTTTTAGCACTAGCGACGTACAGAGGTGGGGGAGGGGGGTGTTTGAATCTGCGATCTCTCGATCTGCAGTGAAAGACCCAACCATATACCCATCTCCCTACTGTAACCATTTATACCTGTGTATAGGTCATGGGAGGGACCAGGGGATTGGTCCAACTTGCTGTCAATCATACCCAGAGGGGAGAGGCAGGGTTGCAGAGGGTGAATGGTTAGGCAGTCTTTTAGTGCCTCTTGGGTCACTTCAACCGAACACCTCAGCTGTAGACCAATCACAGACCAAAGTAAACAGAATGTCAGACATTTCAGACAGGAAGGATGCTGTGTTAGAAAGTCTTTCAAAATATTTATAAAAATATCTATAATTAATAATTATAGATCTATTAATAACAATTAAAATGACAAGAGAAACTTAGAGAAAAAATATGCAGAATGTATTTTTGTATGTACTGTAGCTTAATAACGTGCTAGGATTAATGAATCTTAATGAAAAAAGACAGCTTATTTGTTGACGGCTTAATACCTTTAACTGTATATTTCTGTGGAAGCATTAAAAAACTGTAACTTTTACAGACTGAAACCGCTCACCTCATATTTCTGTATCTATGGTGATAACCTCCACGGCAACAGTGTGTTAATGAGCATTGTTTCTCACACCCAACAATGTTAACAAGCTCGGTGTCGCAGCCGAGCAACAACACAAGTTGTTTATCTGTGTGAATAATGACTGGATGGAAAATGGATGAGAGGCAGTGTGTATGGACGAGTGGATGGGAACTGGATGAGAGGCAGTGTGTATGGACGAGTGGATGGGAACCGGACGAGAGGCAGTGTGTATGGACGAGTGGATGGGAACTGGATGAGAGGCAGTGTGTATGGACGAGTGGATGGGAACCGGACGAGAGGCAGTGTGTATGGACGAGTGGATGGGAACTGGATGAGAGGCAGTGTGTATGGACGAGTGGATGGGAACTGGATGAGAGGCAGTGTGTATGGACGAGTGGATGGGAACCGGACGAGAGGCAGTGTGTATGGACGAGTGGATGGGAACTGGATGAGAGGCAGTGTGTATGGACGAGTGGATGGGAACTGGATGAGAGGCAGTGTGTATGGACGAGTGGATGCGAACTGGATGAGAGGCAGTGTGTATGGACGAGTGTATGGAAACTGGATGAGAGGCAGTGTGTATGGATGAGTGGATGGAAACTGGATGACAGGCAGTGTGTATGGACGAGTGTATGGAAACTGGATGAGAGGCAGTGTGTATGGATGAGTGTATGGAAACTGGATGACAGGCAGTGTGTATGGACGAGTGTATGGAAACTGGATGAGAGGCAGTGTGTATGGACGAGTGGATGGGAACCGGATGAGAGGCAGTGTGTATGGACGAGTGGTTTTACCTTCTTCCTCAGGTGTCTCTCTCTGGAGGAGTGGGACTTGACGTGTTTCCTCAGAGAGCTCGGGTCTGTGTATTTTTTCACACATCCTGGGATCTGACAAACATACGGCTTCTGCAAAATGCACAAATGCACGCCAAACACAAACACGCCAAGCACACATACAGGTAAAAAAAAACACACAGACACACAAAACACACGTACACGCAGAAAATCAGCCCTGCTTTCTCTCCAACTTTGCTTAACCACCGTGTCTACACCTGTGGTGACAGGTGGGGCACTCACAGTGTCTACACCTGTGGTGACAGGTGGGGCACTCACAGTGTCTACACCTGTGGTGACAGGTGGGGCACTCACAGTGTCCAGGTGTGGTGACAGGTGTGGCACTCACTGTATCCAGGTGTGTGCGCTGGTGTTTGGCTCTGTCGCTGGAGTTGCTGAAGGCTTTGTGGCAGCCGGGATGCTGGCAGGGATATGGCTTCTCTCCGGTGTGACTACGCAGGTGGATCTTCAGGTTCTCCAGACGAGAGAAAGCCTTCTGACAGCCGTCGAACTGGAACAACACAGATTCACAACACCGTGGGGGGCGGGAAGGGGGGGGGGGGGGTTGGGGGCCCGGGAGGGGAGGGGAGGTGACCAGTGTGAGAGTACAAGTCTGTTCTGTACACCAAGGAATTCATCATCAGTGGCCTTGTGTCTCTTCAAGCTGTTGGCTTCAGAAGCTTATGGCAGCAAGCTGAAAGGGGTGTGGTGGGCAATTGTACCAGCAGGGGTCAGTGTCTCTATAATAATCGTGTCAGTAGTTCAAATCACAGTCTATATGCATGGGGTTCGTAGCCAATTAGCACCGTGAAAACAACAAAACAACTAAATGAGCTAGAACCCCCCCCAGCAAGGCATAAGATGAGAGCAGTTGTATAAGTTCCTGCTACATGATGATGTAGTGGACTGTTTAGTTTCCTAACTGCCTGGAAATGATGGATACTGTATGCTTATTAAAGTCAGCAGAACTGTTCTCCGGTCAAGAGCATTCCGATGACCTCACTCCTGAAGTATGCAAGGTGTCATGGATTTCGATTGCCAGACCAGCACTTTACTCTCTGTGGTTGAAGCCTTGGAATGTCCTTTCTCAAGAGCAGAGGCAGAATCACATACCATGACCGAATTTATTATCCTTCCTCCCAAGACTGGATTCCTCACATACTGATCCGTCTCCCTCTGGACTTTCAATCGACAAATGAAGCTTAATATTTGACTCATCACATTCCAATGCTTCTCGAAGGAGAAACCTTTTTCCATTCCGGTGCAACCTCATGGAGAATGTAAAAGTCACATCTCACTGTCATAATAACTGCCATTATGTCTCACTTTAAGAATATTAAATGATGTCTTGCGTTAGCAGGGCTACCTTCTGAAGCAGTAAAAGCATGAGTTCCCAGCTGAAGAACAACAGCAGCTCCACCAGAAATCTGCTGGGAAAATCTCACAGCACTCACAGAAGGCTGTCCCCTCGCCAGGCCTCTCCCAGAGAGACTACCTTTGATGAACTATGTTTCTACGGACAAGAAGAGGAATGGAAGGTGGGGTGTGGGGGTGAGTTGGGGGCAAACACACAGAAAAACATACAGAAACTCAGGCAGACAGACAGACACAAATCAACAGTTATACAGACAAACAGACTGACCAACAGCTATACAGACAGACCCTCAGGCATACAGACAGACTGATTATTTACAGTGTATAAGGACTGTGGACACAAAGGATATTTGTGACACAAGTACAGGTGGATTTTGTGGTCCTGCTCCTCTCCACAGGGACGGACAGCGGTGCACGTAGACTAGAGTGTGTGAAAGACCGCCTCATTTTGGAAAGTTCCTCACACACAGGGACGTAGTCCTTCTCACACAGCGGGATTCTCCGTCCCAAAGAGCTTCACTATGAAAGTGCCCACCAGCAAAGTAGACCATTAACGGACCCTCCAAAACAAAGCAGGGACAAAGAGCTCAACGTCACACCATCAGAAAAACAACCCGCCAACAGCACGGACAGGGTAAACCCTTCATTCAGTCTGGAGGGGGGGGGGAGAGAAGTGACGACCAGAATCAGACCCAAACACACTGCCAGGAGTGCAGCGGTGACCAGGAGCAACCCAGTGTGTGTTTTCTCTTTCACCCTCTCTCTTTCTCCCTTTCTCTCGCTACCCTTTTAGCCGCCGCGAGGGACATTGTGTCTGAATGGACAGCGACATGGCTCCTCGGAGCAGCTCGAAGCCACCGCCAGCCTCTGACAGCTCCTGGCAAACGGCCACGCCCCCCGGTTGAAGAACGAGGCGCCATCGCCGTGCCAACAGTCAGGCCGGTGCCCGATGCACCCCCTTCCCCCTCTCATCTCTGCTCTGTCTTGTTTTTGTGTTTAAATCTCTCGTCTCTTGTGGGCAGGCCAACTCCTTCTCCTCCCCCCCGCTCGCTGGATACAGAGCCCTGCTCTCCTGAACGTGTCTGGAGAAAGGCCCGGTGAACCTTTCTGTATGTCTGTACTGCTGTGGTTGTGTGCCGTTGTGCTTTTTAACCAGATTTTTCTTCCATAGCCCCCTTCCCCTCTCCCTCAAAAAGCTTTTGCTTTTTGCCAGGCCATTACTGAAAATAAAAATTTGTTCTTATTCTTACCTCCCCACCCTCTCACCTCCCCTCGGCTCACTGGTATTCCACTGAGGTAACAGTTGTAAAAAGATATATATATAATTATGTGTAGCAGATTAAAGTGAATGGGAATGAGAATTGGAGGAAATTCATGAGATGGAGATGGGTTTAGCCCAGTGGTTAGAGCATTTGACTGCAGCTGGTTGCCGGTTCTAATCCCCTTCTGTACATCGCTTTGGAAAGAAGCGCCTGCTAAAGGAATGCATTCCTTTATAATAAGATAAAACACAATAACAGGCTGTAATTCTGTATTGGAACAGCAGTTCTACACTTGTATTGGCTACAGCATCTTTAGAACCATACTTTTTTGTGTGGAGAGCTAAACTCTAGTGCTTTGTTGCGAGCCAAACTGTGACAGGATGGTAGGAGGGTCTTTGTGACAAAACCCATCTGAAGTGAGAGTTTCTGGCGCTAAAATGAATTATTTCCCTCCAAACTATTGTGAAGATGCCGCTAAAAATCTTGGCAAACCAGAAATCTCATCAGCCCACAGCATTCAGTGGAGGCAAGCAGGTCTTGAATTTCAAGTTGCTAATTGCAGGGAAGCTAACTGGATTAGCACACCGCTGTGGTTGTCTGTCACCTTGACGTGGTTTCTTCTTACATTCGATGCTCAAACCCAACAAAGCGTTAGCGCATGCGCGCACCATGATTCCTTGAGTACATTCACCTTCAGGAATTGTTGGGGCAGATCAGTTAAGCAGAGAACCGGTTTGACTCTGACTCTACAACTGTAAGGGCCAAGCAATCAATCTTAACAGTTCTTAGTAATTAGCGGTGTTTTTATTATCCCTACTAAGAACATTTCTGTGAAGATTAGTAGATATTATAGACACTTATCCAAACATTTCCACAGTGTCTAAACACTACAAAGTGGCCCTGTGTATGCAACGAATAACCAGGGCAAACTTTCTCACCCACAGTATGTCACAGGATGAGGCTTCCTTGCACACTCCAGAAAGTTGCATTAAACTACAGAACCCAGAATTCCCAGCTGCTTGGGCACACACCACCTTCTCAAACAAACTACAGATCTACCATCCAGGAAGCAAAGACCTGCCTTCAAGATAATTTCACACATGTACAGGAAAAAAGGTCACTTCTTTGCCATGCCAGCATTTGAAAGAAATCCAAATTCAGTTGCTCTGTAACTATTTAGGGAGAAAGTAAAAAACAAACAACAAAAGGCTACTTGTGATACAAAACATAATTTTAACTAAAGTAAAGGAGGATAGTAGGTAACATTAGATAGGCCTCAAACGTATCTCTCAAATCGATTTGTTTGTAGATGAGTTGACAAAACAGCGATGCTTTGTATAAAGGAACTGCAAATCTGTAGAAATTACAAATTAAAACTAGTTCACATGTTTATGAGTGAATTGCTATCAGCACACACTCCTCTAACCTCGACTATGGACTCAGTGTTGACATCCCAGTGGCGTGGTTCACACTCTACACACATGTAGTGTTCAAGCATGTGTTCATCACCATTAAACATGCTCACAGTCCCAGCTCACAGTGACAAGTCATGGCTTGCCTCCTTCAGTTTGTTGTGTAATCAGATATGCCCCATTGTTCTAGGGCCAGTGCCTTGTGGCCCAGTTAAACTGTCAATTATTCTTCACAAAAGACACACACTCCCCAGACTAGGGACAATAGGTGTCTCTGGCCGTTTAGTGAGGTAAAACTGGTTCCTTCTCAATCTACATCCTGCTTTTCCCAAGTTACTGCAATTAAGACTATCTTTGACCATCAACTGTGATTTGAAGTGTTTTAGCCTTTGCTACTTGGTTGAGACTTCTGAAAAGACTGTAAAGTCTCTTAGGGGTACTTTTCACACTATTATTTTCCCAGTGGTTCGTGACCTTGGATACTTTTCTTCCTGAGTGTGATTGCATGGCAGAGAAAGCCATGTACCGTCTAAAGCCTCCATGGCAACAGGACCGGCAAGGACTAATAAGTGAGTGTTTTGGAACGAAAGGTCGACCGCAGGCATGCAAGCTGTTAATAATTGACCGACCAAAAGCAGCGAAATGGGACATTTAAATGGCTGGACCTCTTACTCATCCCAACCTCCAGCATTCTGGGGGACTGAGTAAGACATCAGGCTCAAACCTGAGTTTGTTACACATATTCATCTGGGAAGTTGTCCTCGGAAACTGTTTGGAAAAGGGCAGGCACTTTCAAAAAGATACTTGGCAGGTGATTGGATGAACCATCTGTCTATCACAAGCTAACTTCAACCACCTGTAGCTGCCAATAGTTCCTCATAGGACGCTGATTGGTCCAAACCACTGTGGTTCGGGCACAAACGGTTAAGTTGTCACTTGGTCAAATTGATTTTTGTAGTGTCGTGTTCTCGCAATCCCAGCAAGGTTAACCCCACTCTACTCTAATTTCTCAACCGCGACGTGGATAATCCGAGGACGTGTATGGCGTACTCTCTCTTTGGGTCCACAGTTAGCATGACACACTGTTAAGCAGCGAATCATTCTGAGTCTGAGCCCTTGGTACTCTACATCATAGGCCTATTAGGGTTAAGGAATTAGAATACTCCTTTCCCTTCAACTCCAACAGGATACACAGTGAATTAACAGTAGATTTAATTTGTCTAATAAAAACAAAACAAAAAAAAACATCTGAATAAGCTATCGTTACCGTTAAAAACACATCCTATCCCAACCTTAGGTTTTGGAGTCTTTCCTCACCAGGAAGATATCAGAGGTAAGAGGCAGCCTTGGAGAGCACCTGTCTCAGCCAGTCTGGAGAACAAAGACAGCCCTTCAACAGAAGCAGGTCCAAGGAGACTAAGCTTTAAGACCAACACAATTCAAGCCCTCTTCTCTCGGCCACTGGGCCAGCACTGATCAGACGCGGGCCGACCTGGGGCCCAGAACCAGGGCCAAGTCTGGGGCTGGCTGGCAGGCTCTTGGCTGCCCCCAGCCCCCATGGAGGCTCACTGGAGAGCACTTAGACAGGGGAGGCTGAGGCATGTAGGAGGCCTGCCTGGTTTCCTGCCAGATCTAAAGCGTCGGGTTGCTTTTGTGCTGATTTAATAACTACATAATTGAGTTAACTCCCATGTCAATTATCACAGAGCTGCACTAATTAGGCGGTGGCTGGAATTAAGAGGAAGGAGAGAAACTGCGTTTCCAACCTTCTACCTGACCACAAAGGCACATCACAGCACACAAAGGCAATAACAAAGTACAATTCTGTGTGTTATACTGGACCTCAGACAGCCTGTTTCTAACTGAACTACTAATACAGTAATGTTGACAGGCCCCTCAGTTCATCCTACAGGTTGGGCTAAATGTGAGAAAGAAAATGTCAGATCCATCTTGGTCTCTGCTCTAAGAATATCTAGGGCTGCAGACCTCTGTCACACCTAATCATGCAGTTAAGGGGAAACATTCTCGCTACAGGAAAATAACTCTTATTGGAACTGTTAAACATAATTCCACCACTGTGCACATGGGGCTGCATGAATGTGTCAATTCCCTTTGTGATTAACGGAGTGGACTGAACTGACGGTAGTCAGGCAGGGTGTGGGTGGCGGCAACGTTGATTGGTTAAAGGACCTTAACGCTTATCCGCGACACAATGCAGGGAGACTGCGTACCGTGCACTTGTTGGGCTTCTCTCCGGAGTGGACCCTCATGTGGATGAGCAGCTTGTAGCGGGCGTTGAAGGGCTTGAACCTTCGAGGACACCCCGCCCACAGACAGGTGAAGTCCTCTCCCTTCCTCTGGTCCACGTGGACCTTCTCAATGTGCCTGACCAGCTCCTCCTTCAGGTCACAGAAGGCACTGCAGTCCATCCACCTGCAGTAGTGCGCCCCACCGTACTCCTCCAGCTCCCCCTCTTCCTCCTCCAGCATGGGGACCAGGGGCTGGAAGCTGGGCCCGTGCCCAGGGTGAGGTGCAGGAGCCTGGGGAGCGACACCTCGAGGCTGGGCCTGAGGCTGGATCTGCCTGTGGAGGAGGCTGTGAGGCCTGTGGAGGTGCTGGTGGGAGTGGTAGGGGGGCGGGGGGCACTGGTGAGGGCTTTCCGACCGGATGATGGTGTTGAACTGCAGCTGGAACTGTACGGACGGCAGCAGGGTGCCGGAGGGCTCCTCTCTGCTCCTCACGGCAGGCCATAGCATCCCTCCCTCCTCCGGGAGGCACTGTTTCTCCACCACCATGTTCGCCATCTGGCTCTCCAGAGCTCCACCCTGCTCCAGCCTCCGCATGCTCCCGCACACGGGGTTGCTCTGTGGGGTGACGGCCAGCACCGAGCCTGGGAAGCTCAGGGCGTTGGCCTGAGGGATGCAGCTTCCTCTCACGCCCAGGAAGTGTCCGTAGACCTCCGGCTGGAGGGGCGAGAGGCCGGGGTGGGAGGAGGGCGAGCTCAGGGAGCCGTTGATGTAGGCCACCAACGAGGTGGGCGAGGTGCGGATGATGGAGTTGAAGTCGACGCCCATCACGTCGGAGAGGGGCGACATGGAGAGTGCTCTCTTTTTGGAGCGGGCCGAGTGGCGGGGACTGCCGGCATCGCCTCCAAACAGGTAGGAGGGCAGGGAGGCGGAGTTGCTGGTGGCCCCAGACATGGCAGTGCCGGAGGGGAGGCTATGCTGCTCCGCCCCCTCGCTGGGCTGGGCTGACCCCTGCTGGCCGGGCCCCAAGGGGGGGAGGACCCGGTAGCCGTAGGGCCAGTCCTGTCGGCCACTCAGCACGGACTGGGTCTCAGCCAGGCTGAGGGTGGTGGAGGCCAGGGACTCACGGGAGAGCAGAGACCTGAGACACAACAACATCGGACGTCAACCTCCAACTCCTTTCATTGCGTATTATTAATATTATTGAAATTACATAGTTATGTTTAAAGTGATTTATTGGAGGGGACAATTCATATTTTTCCCAGGATGGGGGGGGTCGTGTCCCCCCTGTCCCCCCCGGGATTTCCGCCTATGGTCAGCCGTGACAGGCCTGCCCTGAGCACCCGCGCAAAACCTCAACAACGAACACAAGCTGACAACAATATCATTAAATGAGCTGATGTTTTGTTTTTTTGTTTTTTATCGACACACAGAGAAGGATTTGAACCTGAGACTTCTAGATCTGCAGTCACATGCTGTAACCACAGAGCTGGGTTCAAATCAAATCAAATAAATTTGATTTGAGCTGGGGGACTGTTTGTTTCGTCTCACCTGGCCTCGCTATAGGGCACCACCAGGCCCTGGTTGTGTGGGGCCCCGGAGCTGTACGTGTGAGCCAGGGCTGAAACTGGGTAGGGGGTCTGGTTCTGGACGACAATGGGGCTACTGGTCACCCTGAGGTTGGCCCCAGCCGGGTGGCCAAACACCTGCATGTCAGCCCTGGTGACTGGAGGACCTGGAGGACAACACAAAGCTACCGTATACAAATATGTTTGCAGCAAAAGACTGCATCCTCCAAACAAACACATGTCTGCATGTCCTTTATTAGTTGTGTATTACTCACGTTGAATCCAAATGATCTGAATTGTGATATCCATGGTAAATAATTTACATATAAATACTTCACAGGAATGAGACAATGTCAAAAATACAGTTACAGGGAAGTTCTTCTTAAATGTTGCGGTAAGGTTAATCATAAACCTTCCATATGTGGTCATTACTCGGTATCATGACGAATAAAGCCCTTTCTCTCTGGGCCCTTCAAGCTTTCATGGGTGGTTGCTTGTGACAAGAGCCTAATCAATCAAGCCAAACACAGCGTGATCTAGAACCACAACCTGCCCAATTTCCTTGATTATGAAACCAAGCTTTTCAAAGTGAGTTACAGGCTGGAGCACACACTCCACACAGGAGCTCTAACCCTGTACACTCTGTATATCACTGATGTGGTTGTTTGGCAAATATGTAGACACTTATAATTCAATCACAGTTCACTTCACGAACACATTTGTTGACACAACAGGGACCTGCAAAGCAAAGGCCTTGAACACAAATCACACCCCGAACACTGAATAGTATTTTTCCTTTTTATTCACCTTCTCATTTTCAATATAAGCTTATGAATACTTGAATTCCCTCTAACCAACAAGACGCTTTCTGCTCTGTTAATTACTAATGAGATGTTCTGTCCTTCCTCTTTTTCTTCCATTGATAATTTAGGGACAAGCTTTCTGCTTGGTTACCTATCAATAAATGAGACACAGCGAGGGCTGGGAGGACAGCATTGAGAGGAAGTGAAGGATGAAAATACGTGTGTTCGCTTGTAGTTTCAGAATGGAGGGTAGGAGCGTTTTAATAAAAGGGGCACCGAGAGTTTGTCGTGCAATGTGTTGCTTACATGCTACAGAAAAGTTTTTTTTTCATTTTTTTTTTCTTACAACACGACCCCAGATCTGCCGCTACATATTGGTGGGGATGTTTCTGTGGTCTTTTGACATTAGTCAGAACATGCCCCAACTGTCCACCCCTAAACCTGGGGAGTCAGGTGGCTGAGCGGTTAGTGAATCAGGCTAGTAATCTGAAGGTTTCCAGTTCGATTCCCGGCCGTGACAAATGACGTTGTGTCCTTGGGTAAGGCACTTCACCCTACTTACCTGTACTTACTGTAAGTCGCTCTGGATAAGAGCGTCTGCTAAATGACTAAATGTAAAATGTAAACCTACGCCTATCCCAAGTGTTAAGCCTACTTAACACACAATAGGGTAACACTACCTTTAAAACCACTGTCACTCCCGGAGCACGTATGATTGACAGCAGCAGCCGCCGTTGCCGGGGACAGCTGGAGGACAGGAGCCTGACGAGGGGGCTGGGAAGCGGTCAGCAAGCCAGGCTGCTTCCCATTGGTCAACACCTGCCTTCGGAGGCTCAGAGCAGGAAGCTGGACAGAGCTTCCTGTCTGGACCCCCTGGGCCACCCCAGAGGAGGGGCTCAAGCTGGCACAGCGTCCAGGGGACAGAGAGGCGCGGGCGGGCATCCGTACGGAGGGGCGCTGGTACCCTGGGATCATGCCCAGGGATGGGTGACCGCCGGAGGGAGACACCAGGAGCTGACAGCCCTTTCCGTTCATGTCTGAGCTATTGCGTCTTAATGGGTGCTTCGGTGGAGTGATTCGGATTGGTCCACTGTGCTCCTAGTCCGAACAGTCATGGAGACAGGACGGAGGAGGTGGAGGAAAGAGCCTGTGACTGATCCTCGAAGGTCTACCTCTTCTGACACATCTGAAACTAAACAATGGCACAGAAAGGTTATGAATCGTGGGATAAAAGAGGTATAGGAGAGTATTCAATTAACACATTAATGTATTCTTTTAGCAGGTGCTTTAATCTACAGCCACTTAACACAAGAGGGGAACTTGAACCTACACTCTCTTGAACAGCAATCAACCGCTCTTTTAAACCTATGCCCAGATATAAAAAATAAATACACCGGACTAGAATAGTGGACTAAGCAAAAGTAAATTCAACAATCATACTGCATCGCAAGGAAAGTACCTTATGTTAATACAGTAAAGCAGAAATAAAAGCAACAATTTATCCTATAAAAAGGTCTATAAAACGCTTGTAAGCTAACCGACGAATTAAACTAATTATTGTGACATGGAACAATAAATCAATGATTTGCCAAGATGCTGACTGTGTGACCAATGCATGCCGTTGCTAATTTACTATTAATAAATAGATTACAAACAAATCAATTTACAGTAGTGCAAAAACTCCACTTCGAGATTAAATAACATGAACTTGTCATTCACTAAATGTTTATCATCATGTGATGATGTGCAACATAATTCAATAAAAGTAATAAAACTATGGTATTCGCAAGGTCGCGAACAATTTACTCACCTGGAAATTCGTCTGCCTCAAATCAACTAAATTAAGTAGCTCTGACATTTTAAAAATAAACTCCACTTCGAGATTCGTAGTTAATCCTGCTGGTCTCAAGAGACGATCGAAAAAGTTTTCAGTTTTATCGAATGATGATAATGGACTGCCTTGCCTGTTCGCCTCTCTCTTTCTCTGCAGTTTGTCCACTGCATGAATCCCTCGCGGAGTTTGGACGCAAGTCTTGACTCCAGTTGTGGTCATAGTCTCTAGGAAGGAGTATCGGTTACCCTTTACCCCCCGAGTGATGTGCTTAGAGGAAGCTCTGCGTGCCTTATGCAAATTAAATAACAAGACAGTTTTTATTTATTTCGAACCTTGTTCAGAGTTTAATATTTGCCTATACCTTACTATTGTAGCCTATGTTTAATAATAATTAGCCTAATTATTTTGATTGAAAAAATGTAACTACATCCCAGCCCCATCCAGGGATTGTTTGTGTTTGAGTATGTGTATGTGTAGGCCTGTGTGTTTGTGAAACGGACAGAAAGACTGAAGAGGGGATATTATGCACATGTAGCCTACGAGTGATTTTAATTGTATTACAATAATGTTCTTTAAAGTTGTACACTGTTTGCATATCTTGTGTAGGCCTGTGATTTCTGTGGAGGTCATATATTAAGCTACTTCCTTCAAATTACACACTGGATCTGTCATTTTGGCAGAAAACTTCTTTCCATTTAGCCTACTCTTTACATGGTGTAGTAGTAGCCTATGTATTGAGACTTGAGGTTTTCTGGTTAAGATTGTTTTTTAAAAGCAGATCTCGATTCTCGCTCCCTTGGGCGCCTTTTACGCCCTTTGAAGCCCTGTATTTACAGATGTAATACTCATCTACAAGTGTCCCCACTTCGACCTAGAATAGGGCACTAAGCTATCCTATCCCGTACTCTCCCTACAGCCTCACACAGTTCCGCCTCCGTTGTTACAGTGCGTTCACACTGCAGCGTTTTTTAACGCTCTGCATCGCTTGCCTTCCCACAGTACACCACGCTCGGGGGCGTGTTAGACAAGTTAATACAGAGTTGTAGTTCTCTAAGGTCACTGTTGTAGTCATGGCCAAGCGTGCAGATTTGGGTTCATGTACTCACAATATCGATCAAAATACCACTTTTACACAACATTTATGTAAGTGCAAGATTTTACTAGTGCAAGATTACAGTAGAATACATGTTACGCCACCGGTCACTCAACCAGTCGTTTGTAGGCTGGGCTAGCGAGCTAGCAGTGGCACAGAACAGTCACATAATGTGACGACTACATTTAAAAGTAGGCTATAAAAACACACTAGGAACAATGACGACATCGGCAACCATGCACCATGCATTATTAGTTGAATGTAATCTTTAAATTCAGGCTCGTCACATTAGTAATTTTGTTCTGAACAGAACTGGGTGTGCAGACACATACGAAAAGTTTCTCCTCCATCTTGAAATTGTCAAACCTAGAAATGTTTACCATGACGAACAGTTGCTACGTTACAAGAAACAAGAAACCAATCCGATTGGCCAACGCTAGCGTTTTCACGCTCCTCATTTACATAAAGTTGAGAAAATCCAACTTGCAACGCTCCGCTCCGCTCCGCTCGCCTTCCCACAATGCCCTACGCGAGCGTCAACGCCTGGTTTCATTGAAAATGAATTGGAAGCCGACGCCGCGCGCCGCCCGCTCCGCTGCAGTGTGAACGCACTGTTAAGCACTATCCCCCTGGCTGCTTGAATGTTTGCTCGTGGAGCGTGCTCCGAGTTGTCATGGCAACCGCTGTGTTTACACTAGACATGACGAGAGGAAGGTACAGTAAGCGCTAGCTGGCACACTACGGGACTAGGCTATTAGCCTATAGCTCAAAATAAACAGTAAAGGGTCTAAACTATGAAATAAAACATTCTGTCCATAGGGACGTGTGTCTGAACCCGTTTAAGATAGCCGGTTGAAAGCAAGGTGAAGCACATTGTAGGACGAATAAAGGTATATCTTATCTCACAAAAATACAATGTCCCAAGTCAGAACTCAGATGCTTGATGAGGGAAATGTTATTTCCCGACTGAGCGTGTAGTACTGTACAGTACTGTGTGTAGGCTACTTACTCAGATAGCTAGACTAACACTGTACTAGTTGGCTAGATTCCCGATCTTTTCCACTTTCCGGCCCACTTGCATAGCTCAAATATTTTTGCGATTGCCCAACACATCCCACTTCATTCGCGTTTATCACATAGCCTATGTTAACAACAACACCACCGGAGCCAAACAGTTCGCTTTCATGGAAAAATGTATTTGAGCGAATCAAAGACAAAGTGTCTATCATTGCCACAGTAAGCACACATTGTAAAGAGGTAACCTGCGCAACTAGTATCACAGCCAGGCCTAGAACTTCCTGCTGACTTTTAATAACCAGAACAGGTTATGTTAACCCTTGCTATTGCTCTATAAACCCAACACTGAGACTGCAACTTGTCGCTTTTTTTCATGACTGGTTGCCCTCATGGAGATCTGTCCTGTTTCCAGATTTTAGTTAGAAACTGAGACAGACATGTTCCATTACATTATCCATTGGGAACAAATATGACAGACCAATTATTTATGTGTTAACATTAAGGACTAGCAAACTGACAGATAATTGAGTACATTATAATGTAGTAAAAAAATTGTTAGCTAGCTAGCGTAGCTTACATTACTGCTCAAATCCTAGATAGCTAGCTAGCTACTTTTACTGTGTGAGTTAGATAAACCTTACCTTCCTAATTGTCGATGTAGCTTGAAACGTGCAATTTGAACCCCTTTTCCCTCTTGCTTGAAGGGCAGTAACATAAAATCCTATGTACATCGTTGATTGTCATTTAGTGGAGGCTACCCAAACTCAAAATACTTTGTGTTTGAGAACTTACATAACTGCACGCTACCGGAAATTGTCGACCTGACATGTGCAATATGCGGAAGTGATGCGTGCATAGTGGTTTGAAGCAGAGGGCATGTGCAAGTTAAGGTGGAAATGTCAGTTGGTCTTTCGTAAACGTGTCAAGCCAGTGTGCAAATTGTACAATGACAATGGGGGGGGGGGGTCAACTTCCTCTCCAGGGTGTAAAGGGAACCCAGTAAAGCGCTGCTTCTATCGTTAACATTCTTGTGAATATTCTTTAGCTAACTGCCATCACAAATACAATCGTGACAAAACTAAATTATATTAGTACTTTTTTGGTATTAGCTAGCTAACTTACCTTTCTTGCACTTCCTCACTATGCGGTAGCGACATTCTGAGGTTATTCAACCAGCTTCTGTATTGCACACTGGTCACTCACGCGCAGTGTTTGTGTGTGATATTCCCTACCATAAAGTCAACATTTCTGTGTATCGCCAAACTGTTATTGAATGAATATGGTAAATATATTGTCATATTTACGATTACAGGTAAGAACGATATATAAATGTATCGACCCCCCCAACCTGTTGTTTTTACCTCTATTTGGGGGGGGGTCCCAGTCTTAATTAGGGGGGTCAGGCCCCCTAATTAAGACCCCCCCCCCCCCCCCCTAATTCACACACTGGTCAACTATTGGTGTTTCGGTCATGATGAATTGGGCAAAATGTCGTTTTGAAATTAGTAAGAATTTTCATAATCATTTACCAACAGTATATATCTTTTTTTTATATTTATTTTTCATACTTTAGCTTTCATTGGTTTGGTGGCCCACCTGTATCACCCTAGCGGACCACTAGTGGGCCGCAGCCCACAGGTTGGGAATCGCTGGGCAACAACATTACATGTGTTTGATACTAGGGAGTCAGATGGCTGAGCGGTTAGGGAGTCGGGCTATTAATCAGAAGGTTGTTGGTTCGATTCCCGGCCGTGCAAATGACGTTGTGTCCTTGGGCAAGGCACTTCACCCTACTTGCCTCGGGGGGAATGTCCCTGTACTTACTGCAAGTCGCTCTGGATAAGAGCGTCTGCTAAATGACTAAATGTAAATGTACTAGTAAAGTAGTTACTTATCTTTACAGTCTAATGTCTTTTTACTCATGGCTTTCAGTCATGGTGACGTTTGATAAAATGTATATATATATTTTTTTTTTAAATCCTTTTACAAATAGACCATTTGAGCCCATAATAGTTGGAAGAACGTGCAACAGCTAAAGCAGTGACGAAAACCTCTGATGACCTCTGGTGGTTATTAAAAAACAAGGCATGTTGTCCTAAACCCTCCCTCCTCACCAAAGAATGACATGTTGCCATTACAGATTTGACATGAATGTTTTACAAAGACAGTAGAGTAGGCCTGTACTGCCAGTACTGTGCTTTGATAACCAAGAGTGCTTTCAGCTTGGGCTTGAAGGCCAGGTTCACAGCTGAGCGTTCCTCAGGATAGTGTGAAGTATTCCCATCTTGCCAGCAGGGGTTAGTGTAAGTACACCAATGAACAAGGTTGCCATGAGTCTCCTTATAGCAACCAAGAAAATCTGGTTTTGGGGGTGAGGCATGCCTATTAAAATGCATGAAAGGGCAACATTTGGAGCTTGTGAAGGTCACCTAGATGTGACAGAGTGCTGTTTACATGATTATCACAGGCAGTGTCCTTGCCGGGTGTGGACGTCCCCTGAGCAGCATTCTTCTACCGGTCCTACTGTGATTTGGCCTCTCCTTCCCCCGGCTAAGCTAGTCACGGTGTGTTTGCAAATGTCAGAGCGTGGTGTGAAGAAGCAACACTAGAGGCTGGGGGCACAACAACAACAGCAGCAACAACAACAGCAGCATAGGAAGCTTGTCTGAGACATTCCCAGACAAGCCTACATGTTTGTGCCCCTGATTGATCATATTTTGGAGCTTGGTCCTGAATCATTTAGGTCACTCCGAAACAAGATGTCATGTTTTTTTGCCTGGGGGATGTTTTTCTCTCAAGCTATCTATTCAGGCTGTGTGTGCTGGCTGTAAAGTGTGGAGCACACAGGAACTTTCTATATTAACTAGTGCAGTTCAGGTCTATTTACTGGGTTATGGTCTTTTCTATTAATCTAACTTAAGTTCTAGGAATCTATGTATCTGTTTGTGTGTATCTTGACTATTTCAAGGGTTAACCCTAACCTATATGAATGTTGACAATGTAGAAATTGGTGTGTCTTTGGACGAAACATATCATGGGGGTGGGTGGTAATAGGTGTGGAGGCGTGTGTGTGTGACTGGGGGGGGGGGGGGGGGGGGTCGGAGAGACCGAAGAAAGAGAGCAAGAGAATAAAAGAGAAAAGAGAGGCAGAAATTAGACCTGGGATTGGCCCCATAAGAGTTTCTGGAGATCTACAATTGCAGCCAGATTAATGCACTTGCTAGCTTTCTACCACTCGGGGAATCAATTTCTGTTCTTGATGACACTAGCAGCACTTCCAACAGTGGTAAAGCACCTCATGCATTCCTTCCAATGCCAGCAAGAGGGATCATTGGTGATTTTTCTCCGAGCTATATTACAATAGTCACTTAAGGTAATGCATGTCCTCCCACTGGGCTTGTCATTAATCCACATTTGATTTTTCTAATGACAATCCCAGTCAAACATAAGGTTACTGAGGGCTGACTCAACCCTTTTAGTGCAGCCAGAGAGAGAAAGAGTGAGTACGCAGGGGTGAGGAGGGAGAGAAAGAGAGAGCACACGAGAGAGAAAGAAAGAGGGAAAAGTGATTAACGTTATCAATCTGGTGGAACTGTCCTCCACCAGCTAACAAATTCTCAGAGGAGCAATCAACACTGTTGTACCCTACACACACCAACCCCAGCTGAAAGGATTGAAACGAACAGGCCTTGTGGAGGTCACATAACTTGCACCGTTTTAAACAAGTTACACTTCTTGGAATTGCATGCAGTTTCTCATAATCGTCTGACATTGTTTGCGTGTGTTCTCTTGTGTGTGTGTTTGTGCTGTTTCTCATAATCGTCAGTGCTCTTTGATCATCTCGTCATACATCATCATCCCGACAGGGATGAGTGGAGTGCCAGAGTGATGGTCCTGGAAATGCCTCATCCCATCATCCACAGAGATCCCTCAATCTCACTCACTCAATCACTCACTCACTTACTCTCTCTCCCCCCCCCCCCCCCCTCTCTCTCTCTCTCTCTCTCTCTCTCTCTCTCTCTCTCTTTCTCTCTCACCCTCCCTCACTCACTAATGACCTTTGAAACAAAAGATCCTCTGGACAGCTGAGAGGACTGAACGAATAGCAGGAAATGCAGGTGTATCTCTCGTTTTCTTCACAAGTGTGTTTTTGCCACTGTTGTCTTTTTAAACAGGAATGTTCTAGTAAAAGCCTGCTGACATGACAGCTCTGTGTCGAAAACAGCCGGTGGGCCAAAGGCTGCTTCTTCATTTCAGCATCCCTTCAGGGGTCAGGCCTAGGGGTGTCTGCTGTAGGCTCTGTCTCTCCCTGACTCTCTCTCTCTCCCTGGCTGTCTCTCTCTCCCTGGCTCTCTCTCTCTCCCTGGCTCTCTCTCTCTCCCTGGCTGTCTCTCTCTCCCTGGCTCTCTCTCTCTCCCTGGCTCTCTCTCTCCCTGACTCTCTCTCTCTCCCTGGCTGTCTCTCTCTCCCTGGCTCTCTCTCTCTCCCTGGCTCTCTCTCTCCCTGGCTCTCTCTCTCTCCCCCTTCATAAGTCTGAACATGTCTATTCTGGGACCACTAAGATGTCTCACGTAGAGTGTTCCCAACACTCTATGTGACTCTAGAACACTCAGAGGACAGGGGATGGAACAGGGTTGAAGGACACATCACCGCAAATGGAACAGGAAACAGAAACAACCCTCAGAGGAATATTGAAAGTCGCAAACACATTTGTAAACAAATCATGTCATTGTGGGAATCTCTTTTTTAGAAAGGTCTAGAGTGCAATTTTCGAGACGTATTCTTGTCTGGCGCCCTGGTTTTTGTTTACTGCTGCAGTGAGACAGGAAGATAGAGTCTGTGTGCGTTGACAAGACAGGGCTGTCGGTTGGCTGAGCTGTTGTGAATACATCAGTGTCAGGAAACGAGCAGGGTAAGTTCCACTTCAATCTTTCAACAGGTTCCCCTCTTCCTGCGAGCTGTTATTTTACCCATCTTTTATATCTGGCGAACCTCAATTGGTTCCAACCTCCTTTCAAAAGGGTGCTTTCAGTTCCCCTCTTGACGGAATAGGTGTACACCAGTTCTTCCTGAAGATGAACTATTTTCCTGCTCTCCATTTCAGGCAGGCTGAAAGTGAAGAGCTGTAGAGTCGAGACAACCACTCTTCTTAGTGGGTAGTATGCACATCAAAATACTTCACTTCAAAACTGTATTTTCTTCTCACAGACTGCACTTATCTGGTGCCTTCGCTAACTTTTTTACCCTCTTGAATTATGTATGACCTCTACGGCCAAATACCGGCACAGCGTACAGAGCTTCAAGAGTTTAGAGCCGAGCAATCTGTACCTTGCACTTTTTACTAACTCTGCAACAGCATCCATTTACTACTCATGTAAGAGCTTGATACAATAAAGCGTCTCTCTTCACCCTTTATGGACAGGGTTGCTCTCAGACAGCAACTCATTAGCATGGAGTGGTGTGAACTGCTTCATAATGCACCTATTACCAACAGCCACAGAGGAAGGGATGGATAATGGATCATGTGGTAAAATGGAACCAAGAGTGGGTTGTGGAGAGAGCGAAGTTGATGTACAGAGCATTGAATCCAGGAAGAGCATTCTGCCAGTGCTGATTTGTAGGGCTGTCTCTGAGATCTGGTTCTATGGTTCTATGAATATGGTTCTCTAGTTCTTTGGATCTCTGGTTCTCTAGTTCTCTGTTCGAGGAGGGTCATTAGCCCCCCGCCTGGCACCTCCTGGTCAGCTCCACTCCACATTCGTCTTCATTAAGGAGGCGATGCCTGCCCCCTCTCTCCCAGCAGATGGTCATTAACACCCCCCCCCCACGCCCGCCCCCAGCCTGGGTGCCCCATGCACCTCCAACCAGAGGTCACCCGTCAGCCACCAACAACACCTTGGAACCCTGGGAGAGGACAGAATCAGACACACCACCTGACACACCACATGACCAGGACACCAGCTAACTCCAGGTATGGGGTTTGTTTTCACCGCCGGTGAAACCGGCAAACACCGCACAGTTAGTTAGGGAACTATGTACCTTTGTCTGTGTGGCACACACACAAGCTCCTGGCTGATGGGTTCGCGTCGCCCAAGGGCCCATCATCAGACTGCCTCTCACACTCCCGGCTGGTTGCCTCTGCGACGCAAAGGACACCGAACCAGGCTCCAGTAGTCCAGACTGGCTCCCGTCTCTCCTGCGGTTTGGGGGTTGTCAGTGCTGATTTGTGAAGCAGTGTGTTCAGGTTTGCGTCTCAAGATGAGTAATGTCAATATTATCTGTATTCCTGTCATGACGTGATCATCAGTGGCTTCACCAGAAGTCACGAAGGATCCCAATTACTGGTGAAATCACCCTCCGCTGGAGAGCAGTGCGGCTGGGGAGGCAGGCCGCTATCCATCATCATCATATTCATTATCCGCCGGCAGACGCAGGTGTCTTCAACTCCCTCAGCTCCACACCATTAGACTGACTGAATGACTGTTAAAATGGCCGGCTTACTGACTGACTGATTGTTCAAATGACTGGCCGACTGTACAAAGGACTTGCTGACTGATTGACTGTTCAAAGGATTGGCTGGCTGACTGACTGACCAACTGACTGTCTGACCGCCTGGCTGTTGACTGATTGACACCCCCCTACCCTACCAAAGCCACCACACAGTAGATACTGTAGGTGTCATTAGAAAATAAGTTGAGCTAGTAGGTGCCAGCCAGGCTGACACTGTTAGCTAGGAACCTGGGATCCAGCCATTGACTGTGCAGTGTGTGCTGTATAATCTTCATGTTAGAGGTCAGGGGTCACTTTCCTGGAGAATTCTCACTGCCTCGTTTGTCCTGTCCTACTCATCCTCTGCTGTCAGTATAATGACTGTGACAGACAGTTCCTGGTCAGGAGGAAGGGACTCATGTCAGTCCAGTACGCACACACACACACACACACACACACACACACACACACACATGCATGCACACACACCCCAGTACACACACAAAAACATACACTAACACACGCCTGCCCCCCCCAGTACACACACACACATGAACGCATGCACACACACATACACGTAAACACACTCTCACACACACACACGATGCAAGGAGATCCCTGGGCAAGAACGCAGAACACACACATTCAGCCTTCAGTCTTCAGAGCTGCAGTGTATTTCTACATACTGTTGTTCTTCCACAACACTGTACAATAGGTTCCAGAGATATCCCTGCATCCTTCACCCTACTTTGGGGTCCAGGTACTCCCACACGCTCTGGCACCTGGGTGATGTCATCCCATTAAGATAGTAGATTTACATATAAATTGAACAAACATTCCACAAATGCTCCGCATGCATTTAATTCCTTCTTTAAATGGGCGTGTGCTGCATTGTTTCAACGCTATTGATTAAAATGCATTTAACTAATACCGTTCCCCACGTCCCGCCCTCTTTTCTTCACCCAATTCCCACAGCACACCTATTGTAATGTGTTCTGGGTGTCGCTGTGTCCCGGAGCGAAAAAACAGCAAACGTTAAAAACAGCGCAGAAATATGAAAAAGCAATCACATTTTCTGTATCAGTAAGCAGGTCCTCGGTAGCTGGGGGTCATTCCCGCTCCTGCTTGGGGAGGCGTTTCGCACAGGGCCCCCAGGCTTACCTAGTTAATTAACTTCTCCCACTTTTAGAGTGATGTAATTCTCGATTTTTCCTCACTCTGCGATGCAAATGGCTTCCAAAGAAACAGGAAGCGTGGTCATAATGGCAGAGGGGGTTGGGAGGTGAGTGAAGCTCTGGGTAAGAGTTGTCTTGGTGATCAAAGAACGCAGGTGGGAGGACATCCAGATATAGGGGTGGGAGGTTGTTACTGAAGTCATAGAGGTAATTGGGAAATATGGTCTATCGAATCTAACGCAATGAAACACTTTATGAATGAAACGTTGGCAGTGGTAAACTGTTGTGCTGTTCGATTTGAGGGCTGCTCGTTTGGCTGGGAGTTGAGTTCTTCTTCTACAGTTTATACTTTACTCCCCAGTTCACTCCAAACCTATTCTAGGTCTGAGTACCCTTACTACATCACCCCCGCCCCCTCTCATCCCTCCTCCCCCTAATTGCTGTAAGTAGAGGCAAGGGATCTAAGCTAGTGTACTGGTGGTGTGACCTGTGATGTCGAAGCCCAGGTCGTTAGTTTGATGAAGTTCTGTTGAGGAGGAAGATTGTGAGACCTTGGCTTTGATTACTCTGGTATTGCATTAGAGACAAGAATCCTCTTCTCTGTCTTATCTTTCTCTGTTTCTCCCTCTCCTCCCCCTCTTCACTACTCTCTTCCTCTCCTCAACTTCTCATCTCCCTCTCCTCCTCTCCTCCTCCTCCCTCTTCTCCCCTTAGCCGCACCTCTCTCCTCTCCCCCTCCTCCCCCTCTCCTCTTGCTTTCGGCACAAATAAGATCCTGTATCCCTTTGAAGTGCCTGACAAGGGTTTCAAGCTTGTTTGAAAAAGAGAGCTACAGAAGCACTCTTTGAATCCGTAAATCAAGTGCCAAGCGGGGATACGTGGGTTGATCACAACAGACGTGCAGGAGATGACACCCAGTGATGACTATTGAATTTAACAGATGTATTTGTCTCGGCTAAATTCTCCAGATGTGTGAAGGACAGTTGTGTTCTTACGTTGCAGAATGACTCAAATGTGTATTTACGAGACGTTGGGGAAATGTTTTCCTTTGAAATTCCGCTCATGTAAATTCAGTCAATATGAAGATAAAAACGATCTAAGTAGAGCGGGAAAGAGAAGTAGAGAGGGAGAGATAGAGAAACACACACAGAGTACCACTCTGTGTTTGATCGGGACCCTGTAAAACTGCTACTCTTAGCTACAAGTGGAGAGGTGGAGAGGTGGAGATGAATAGGTGGAGAGAGTGAGAGATGGAGTGGTGGTGAGGTGGAGGGGTGAAGAGGTAGATGATGGGTTGTGGGTGATGTGTAAGAAGTGTAGACAGCCCACACCAAAGCAGACAGCTCTCATCATGCCATCCATCTCTCTCCACTGACAAACACACACACAGCTCTAACACACACACACACACACAACTCTAACTGTAACCCTAACCCTCCCTTCCACAAACGCACACTCAGTGAAAGTCATGTCTCTCCTTTTCCCTCACCAGCCTCTCGGCCTCCTCTCTCTCCCAGCTGAACACACACGTGCCTCAGCCTGAGATTCTGCTCCTGTCTCCTCCTCCTCCTCATCCCCTGGCCTCATAGTCATCCCCTGGCCTCATCCCCTGGCCTTAATTTCATCTCCGGGCCTCATCCCCTGGCCTCATCGTCATCCCCTGGCCTCATCGTCATCCCCTGGCCTCATCCCCTGGCCTCATCGTCATCCCCTGGCCTCATCCCCTGGCCTCATCTCTGGGCCTCAGGATGAGCAGGCCAGGCCTCCTACAGACCCAGGCTGATGACCCATAAAGGCCAGTTCACACTGCCCAAACAAACACCAACAGCCAACATTTGTTGGTTCTGTTGGTTTGGTGTGATGGGCCTGTTGGCGTTTGTTGGGGCAGTGTGAAAATGATAGTAATCTTTCCAAACTCTCTAAACCCAACAGCCAACAGTATAATGTTTGGAGTGTTTGGTGTTTGTCGGACGTTGTTCGTGCAGTGTGAGCTGGCTGTAAGTCATGTGATGATGGCTGGACCCCTCAAATCTATCACAAAGCTGTCCTGTCTCGATGGCAACCATGCACAGTCGAACCTTGCTGTGAAGACAACTCCCTAGTGTTTTACTGAGCTCATATATCAACAAAAGTAGATTGTAAAACCGGTTAAGCTTGGCTTGCTCTTTAGTTTATGAATGAAATTAATAAGCAAAAACAAAAAGGTGAATAAACAATCTGTTGGGTGCCCTTGAGAACAGTAGCAAGCTGATGGATATACAAGCCCTCTTAAAACCATAACGTACTTGGGGTGGGGCTCTGTTCACACACACACACACAGGGACAAACACACATATGCACATACACACACAGACAAGAAATTACAGCGTGCACCTACACACACCCCCACCACGCACAACACACACACTCACAGACACACACATGCAAGCAACACCAGCACACACACAAACAGGCACACACACACACACAGACGCACACACATACACACTCTCACACACACGGTGGGTTGAGCAGTGTACACGGTGCCAAGCAGAGTTGTTGATCAGCGCGGTTCCGATGGGCGTAACGGATCAGTTTAGCGTTAATCAATGTCTCTCTGAGCTTCATTGGGCTGCTCAGTCACCAGCGCCCGCTTCCTGCCTTTGTGTCTCCGAACCTTTTAATCTAATTGGACATTAAACTCCTGTCATTATTCCTGCGGCTCCCTGCCTTATTTATGTCTCGCCGGCTTGCTTGTCTTTACCTTTTCATTACACCACGTCATTCTGCATCAGCTAACTCATTAGAGAGAATGAATCAAGTGAGGGAAAAGGGTCTCGGTGTGGTAGAGAAGTGTGATTTCATAAATCAGCGCGAGGGTGAGAGGGATGAGGGAACATCGTTCAACATTGTTTACTGGCTGTGAGGCACTTCGGGGTGAGGGCACTTTGATGAGAGAGACAATGGAGCCGCAGTCAAGGCAAACATCAGCGCTGCGTTCCGACATGAGGGAACCGCCTTCCAAAAGCCCCGTTATATCAGCCTCGCCCGGGAACGTTTCGAGCTGCCAGGGCCTCAGAAATGTGTCTGTCAGTGTGTGTGTGAGCATGTGTGTTTCCGCACGGCCATATGCGTGTGTGTGTGCTTGACCGCTCGCTTGTGTGTGTGTGTGCTAGTCCATGTGTGTGTAGATGTGGGTGCTGTGTGTGTGTGGGTCTGTGTGCCAGACCATGTGTGTGTGTGTGCCAGACCATGTGTGTGTGATTATTGTCATTTTCCCTTCAATTTCACACTGAGTCCAAGTTGTCTCAGGGCACTGGTCTCATTCAGACCCCGCCTGAGAGTGTGGGGGCAGTGGAGGAGAGGGGGCGGAGGTGGGGATGAAGAGGAGGGAGGTGAAGGGGGCGAGAGGAGGATGGGAGCGAGGGAGGAGGAGGAGGGGTAGAGTTGGGAGGAGGATGGAGGACTGTCGAAAGGAGTGTGACGAAATGGAGGAGGAAGAGGAGGAGGAGGAAGAGGAGGAGGAGGAGAAGAGGTGAGAGCTGGAGGGCTCTAGAGTCCTGGGAGGATGTCCCCTCATCACTGCGTGCGCGACACCAGGGAGCCCTCCTTCATGGGTGTTTAAGCAAGCACTTTAAATGGAAATGGACTTGACACTTTAGGATATGTTATCATGGGGGTATTAAAATGCTGCTCACTTGCTCCATAATCTCTCTCTCTCTCTCTCTCTCTCTCTCTCTCTCTCTCTCTCTCTCTCTCTCTCTCTCTCTCTCTCTCTCTCTCTCTCTCTCACTGCCCTCCACTCCCTCTCTCTCTCTCCTTCTCTCTCTCTCTCACTCACTCTCTCTCTTTCCCTCTGTCTCTCTCTGTTTTTGTCACCCACTACCCCCTCTCATCCTACTGTGCTATCTGCCAATCCTTAACAAAGCCGAAATTTTCAAAGACAGGATATGTTTGTGTGCTTTTGTCTGTTATGAAGAACGTGTGGGATCTAACCTTGACAGGGCGTATTAATGGTAGAAGAGAAGGTATGCGAGTCTCAAACACTTCCTTCTCCCGGAAGCATCCGCAGTGTTGGCAGGTGTGAGCTGTCTTGGGGAGAGATCAACAGAGAGCATGGCTGAGGTAAAAATCAAACCCCCCAAAAAACAGGAAAAATCACCAATTAAAAGACTCTTCCTCAGAGGAAATTGTCTCTATCCAGTCAAGAGATTAAACCGCAATGGTTGTGATGATTACCAAACACATTAGCTTGATAAGTCTGGTCCTCCAGGCTGTTTCCTTGCCTGTCTGTTGGCCTGTCTGCCTGTGTGTCTGCTTGTCTGCCTGTCTGTCTGTCTCTACCCTCTCCTGGGGTACTTCAGGGAGTTGGCCTCCCATTACCACAATTACAGCCTGTGCACATTTCATTAGCCTAACGTGTCTACAGCTTGGCTGCTGAACACTTCACCCAGCTGGTGCCCCTCCCCTCTCCTCTCCTCTCTTTCTCTCTGTCTCCTTTCACTCTCTCTCCCTCTCTTCTCTCTCTTCAAGAGAGATGGTTGGGAACCATCTTTAAGAGAGAGAGACAGAGAAACAAAGAGAGACAGATGATAGGGGGGGGATAGAGAGAGAGAAAGAGACAGAGAGACAGAGAGAGAGAGAGAGAGACAGAGAGAGAGAGAGAGAGAGAGAGAGAGAGAGAGAGATAGGGCGAGCTAGAGGACGGTAAGGTTTGGGGACAGCACAGACACTCTGAGACGAAACACAGTGAAACTGAGAGTGACTGCGCTGCTTGCGCACAAGGCCGTGCGCCCGGGGCGTCCCTCACGCCTGCCTCGGCTGAAGTGTGTGTTCTGCCTCGGCGAGGGCTGCTGTGGCGGAGGTGTGTGTGGCTGGTTGGACAGCTCTTTTTCTGCATAGCGCTGACAGCTTGTTTTCTGTACCGGGCTTGCCGGAGGCAGTCTGCTCCACATTACAGGGTTCAGAGGTCACGCCGGCAACATCATCAGCTTTCATACCCAGCTGGAAATCCCTCTCCCCCTTCTGGTCGGTGAAACACCACCTTGAAAACATCCTCCCTACATTAATGTGATAAAAAATATTTATTATGAGGTGTGCTTACCTTGCTTGTGGGGTATGATTAAGCAACTAGGTAAATGCTGTGAGAAAAACAATCCTTAGTAGTGTTGGAAATCTATAAATGCCACTGTGACGCAAAAAAACACTGCAAGATAGCTCCTGGTCAGCCATTTTCTACCCTCCTTGCACAAACCGAGAATGTTTCAATCTCACACACTTTCCATGGGAAATTAATTCCATTATTAAACATGCCACACTTCAGAAATTTCAATTACTGGAGGCAGTGTGTGGAGGGGAGACAAACTAATGCCTGTCCTGGCTAATGCATGAATATTGTATTAGGCCAGGAGAGCAATCACGTCGTATAGCTGAAAAGTCAAGTGTCCGGAGGTCCATTTATAAAACATGACTTCTGGCCAGATGGTCACTGAAGACAACAGGTCCATTTGCGGCATCTACTTATGCAGACGTGAAGAATGGAGATGTGTAAATATGGTTCGGTCCTATGGTTCGGTCCTAAAAAATATAGAAATAATTTTTCCAATCTGACCTTAGACCTAGACGGCGTCAAAGTCTCTCAAAGCCAGCTAGTAAAAATTTTTGGAGTCACAATGGACCCAGACCTTTCGTTTGAGTACCATATTAAGCAAATTACTAGAACTGCATTTTTCCATCTACGTAATATTGCCAAAATACGAAAATTTCTCTCAAAGGATGATGCCGAAAAACGAATACATGCATTTGTTACGTCCCGATTGGACTATTGCAATGTGTTGTTCTCTGGCCTCCCAATTACCCACCTAAAAAATTTACAGCGGGTGCAAAATGCTGCTGCTAGACTATTGACCAGAACAAGAAAGTTTGATCACATAACATCTACTCTTGTCTCTCTACACTGGCTCCCTATCCAAGCCAGAGCTGACTTCAAAGTTCTACTACTAACCTACAAATCTCTGCATGGATTGGCACCACTGTACCTCTCCGGTCTCCTTGCACCCTATTGCCCCGCAAGGACACTTAGATCTCAAGATGCCGGCTATCTGGTGGTTCCCAAAATTAAGAAAAAAACAGCTGGAGGTAGGGCGTTCTCATATAGAGCGCCTCTTCTCTGGAATAAACTACCCGTCTCAATTAGGGAGTCTGATACTGTTTCGACGTTTAAAATTAGGTTAAAAACGTTATTGTTTAGTCAATTCTACGACTGTTAAAGGTAAGTATGTTACTAGTTGGAGGCAACGGGGGACGGGTTGTTTCCATCCTTATTCTTTAAGTATAACTTATTTTAGAGTTCTCTTCCCCTGGAACAGATTTCATGTTCCAAATGAGGGGGGCTGTCGCTGTCTTGGTGTGTGGGGTTGCATCAAATTCCCCTTTTTTGCTCTGTTAAATTGCTGCACCAGTCCACACTTGACCGGTGGGGATCTCATTCTATTATGACTGTAACTGTTAGCTGCTCCTGGCATTCTCTAATCCCTGCTCTCCTCTCTCTGTCCCCCCCCACACACATCCCTTGTGGTGTGGGGGGTTTGAGTTGTCAGCACCTGCCTGGTCGTCGGTCAGCCAACGCTGGACCTGGTCGCGAGTCTCCCGGTCCTGTCCTACATCTATAAAGTTGAATAATGGATTTTGGTGTTTTAAAAACCCATCGACACTGTATGACTATGTTTAGCCTGTGTTCTGCTCCTCTCTCCCACCAACCGTCTCTGGAGGAGGGGATCCCTCTCTGAATTGCTCCTCCCAAGGTTTCTTCCATTTTTTTTCTCCTGTTGAGAGTTTTTTGGGAGTTTTTCCTTGTCTTCCTTGAGGGTTTAGGTTGGTTGAGGGGCAGTTCTATGGGCATATGTGAAGCCCTCTGTGACATGCTTGCGTGTAAAAAGGGCTATACAAATAAATTTGATTTGATTTGGTTCAGCTAAAAAAAACAACTAGATACTGTAGTGTACCCTTGTCCATGCTGATGGGAACAGATATGACAGTGTCAAGCCTGAATTCCATCCATGACACATTTATCTCATATTAAACGGAGCATTTCCTGTTTGCGAGACAATGTTTCATTTGATCATCACCAAAAATGAAAAAAAAAAAAAATCAAGATTCATTGGGATTTTAATCCCACTATCACACAATGAATGCAATTTCCTCTGAGGGCTGAAAATATATAAATAAATAAAAACGTCAAGGTTTCTCGAATGTCTTTTGGGAAATTGGAAATTCATATTCCCGCAGGATTGGAGTTGTGATGTTTTACCCCCTTGGAGGACAAACACCTTACCTCTGCTAATTTCAACAACCTCCATTTCCCCCGTATTCTGCACGACTTGAGCACTATTTCCAGTTGGCGGTAAAATGTCCCCTGTCGTCACCGAGCCATGAGTCTGAGAGGAAAAAAAGTCAAAGCAATTTATATTTGACACGTGGAGTTTGATCGCTCTGTCATCGCTTCAGGGCCAAACCTGCCTTCCTCTCTCTCTCTCCCCCCTTCCCTCTCTCTCTCTCTCTCTCTCTCTCTCTCTCTTCTCTCTCTCTCTCTCTCTCTCTCTCCTCTCTCTCTCTCTCTTTCTCTCTCTCTCTCTCTCTCTCTCTCTCTCTCTCTCTCTCTTTCTCTCTCTCTCTCTCTCTCTCTCTCTCTCTCTCTCTCTCTCTCTCTCTCCCCCCTTCCTCTCTTTCCATCTCTCTCTCCCCCCTTCCACTCTCTCTCTCCTCCCTTTCTCTCTGTCTACCCCTACCTCTCTCCCCGCTCCCTCTCTCCATCTCTGCCCCCCCCCCTTCCTCTCTCTCCCTTTCTGTCTCCCCCCTTCCACTCTCTCTCTCTCCCCCCTTTCTCTCTGTCTACCCCCTACCTCTCTCCCCGCTCCCTCTCTCCCCGTCCTCTCTCGATTTCTCACACATGCATGCATGTGCAAACAAACTTACTATCTCTGTCACACACAGGTGCAGCACCCCCCCCCCCCCCCCATACACACACACACACACAGAAAGCTTCTGTACACTACTTCCATCGGCATAGTCACAGAGGACTGTGTGACAGTGTAGGAGATTGCTTTTAGGACGTTCGGGACGATGCAGTGGTTCAGACAGGTGCTGCGTGGTGAAGAACATGAGTACATCTCCCATCGTCTACAGACCCCCCCCCCCCTCCCCCTGCGAGGAGGGGATAGGAGGAGTGGAGGGGGGAATGGGAGGAGGGTTGGAAAGTTGGGTGAGTGTGTGCGACTGAGGGAGAGGGGGGAGAGTAGGGGCAAGAGGGGGGGGGGGGGAGTGGGAGAGGGTCGGGAGAGAGGGGGGAGGCTGGGGGTGACTGGGTAGCAGGGAGCTGCCTCCATGAATACTCAGCATGGCCATTCCACAGTGATTTATGATCAGGCAGGCTGAGTAGGGGGACAAACGACCTTCACACACACAACCATCAGAGGGAGATATCAGAGCACAGGCACCTCTGTATCACAGCCTCTTGTGCCCCTGGGACCCCCTGGGTGTGTGTGTTCTCATTCCTGTGTGTGTGTTCTCATTCCTGTGTGTGTGTTCTCATTCCTGTGTGTGTGTTCTCATTCCTGTGTGTGTGTTCTCATTCCTGTGTGTGTGTTCTCATTCCTGTGTGTGTGTTCTCATTCCTGTGTGTGTGTTCTCATTCCTGTGTGTGTGTTCTCATTCCTGTGTGTGTGTTCTCATTCCTGTGTGTGTGTTCTCATTCCTGTGTGTGTTCTCATTCCTGTGTGTGTTCTCATTCCTGTGTGTGTGTTCTCATTCCTGTGTGTGTGTTCTCATTCCTGTGTGTGTTCTCATTCCTGTGTGTGTGTTCTCATTCCTGTGTGTGTTCTCATTCCTGTGTGTGTTCTCATTCCTGTGTGTGTTCTCATTCCTGTGTGTGTGTTCTCATTCCTGTGTGTGTGTTCTCATTCCTGTGTGTGTGTTCTCATTCCTGTGTGTGTTCTCATTCCTGTGTGTGTGTGTGTGCGTGTGTATGCCACGACAGTTACAAATGAGCTTTTCTCCTCAGCCAGCATAAAGAAGGTGTTAGTGGGGGGCCTTAGAAAAATAGACTTCCCCATGAAGAGTCATAATCACAAGTTATAATCACTTACAGTACAAGTCTCATACACGTAATCACACTGTCCTGGCTGCTCAACCATCACTTAGAGCTGACGTCCACAGGCCTGGGCTGTCCATGATTCATACCTGATACATCCCATACATCATTAAACATTTATACGCAATCCATCAACACAACAATGGGAAATCATTTTGTCATTCCATTCCATCCCAAGGTCAATTATAAACCGTTTATATTAGACGTTTTGAACCAAAATTACTTTGTATTTGATGAGATTGTGTGTGTGCTGACTGGTTGTGTGTGTGCAGACTGGTTGTGTGTGTGCAGACTGGTTGTGTGTGTGCAGACTGGTTGTGTGTGTGCAGACTGGTTGTGTGTATGCAGACTGGTTGCATGTGTGCAGACTGGTTGCGTGTATGCAGACTGGTTTTATGTGTGTACTGCCTGCTACAGCAGAGTGTGGTGGTGCTGAACGCCGGGCAACAGTCATCACAGTCACTGCGTCGCATGGATGCACGCCATCACATGACCTGATCATAGCGTCCGTGCTTCTGACAGAGATCCATGGCTGTTTACATGCATTGTTGGTGTGTCTGTATAATTAGAGACCAAACGCTCATAACTTAGTCTAAATGCCGTTGTGCTCATGAGAATTAATGACACACAGACAGGGAGATAATGGATACATTGGGTTTAATTAGACTCAACTGGACCACAGAACAATCCCGGGTCAGTGCTTGTAGTCGCTGCTGCGGTGGGCTCAGAGGCTGCTGTACAGAAACAAGAGAGAAATAGAAAGGGATTGAGAGTGACAGAAATAATAGAGACGTAATAGATATTATATGAGAGAGTAAACAAGGGTTTGGATGTGTGTCTCTCTTTCTCTTTTCATCTTTCTGTCTTTTGTTTTCTCTCTCTTTTCCTTTCTGTGTGGTTGTGTGTAGGAGTTCAGCGTGTGTGTGTTTGTGTGTACAAGTGTGTGTGTGTGAGAGTATCGACTCGGCCCGGCCGAGCAGGTTCCCTCTCTCTGCTAGGGGTCCTCGTGCCAGCCCAGGTGGCTGTCCGTCTCATAAATCACTCAGACTCCATTATACACCAGGGAAGACTCGTCCACCCAGGTAATACAAACCCTGGCAGTAACTCAATCTCCTTCCGCCGACACCTCCAGTATTTTTTAATCTTTGTAATAGCGTTGACTGGCAGAGGGAATCTGGCTGTCCCATTTGTCAGGCCGTTTAACTGGAGGCCTGCGACTCGCAGACCCACAGATCACGAACCCAATTAAAGCAGACAATTTGTGTTAAATTTACTAGGACGCCGCCGCCGCCACTTTTGTCTCGCGGGCTCGTCAGTCGTCACCTTTATCACTTGAAGTGGTGCACCCTGGGACGCGGTCACTCCTGTTATTGTTGAGGTGATTTATCAAGTTCCAGGGACCGGGCCCGAGAACAGTCCGGAGACGTCCCAGGCCAGCCCAGCCCGCTCTGGGGAGCTCCATAAAGCAGGCCTCCTTATGAGCTCTCCTCCATCCTGCCTCCATCGTGCCGTCAGAGGGTGATGAGAGATACGAGAGGGGGGACACGCTCATATACTCCACAGGAAGTTGAGGGTCGGAATCTTCCCCAAGTGGGCGAGGACGGGGAAGCTGCTCGACGTCGTCAAGGTTACCGTCACCTGCTTGTTTTTCCATTTGTACCCTTTTTCAATCTTTATTAACGATCTTTAATTAAATTGGGTTCAGTGTGGTGTAATTTCAGAACGAATTGCGAAGGATTCATCCTTAACAGATGGCGAGCGAGCTGGCTTCAGTCAAGTATGATAGAACCCAGTTTTAGAATCTGGTAGAACCTGCCTCTGCATCAGTGAAGGTACAATAGAACCCAGTACTAGAATCCAGAACCTCACTCTGCTTCAATGAAGGTAGAACCCAACTCTTCCTCGGAGTTGGGTTCTCGTCGTTGAACGCCGGTGAGCCGGAGAGATTGGGTTACCAGCCACCCCGACTGCCAGTCATTTCTCATTCTGTGTTTTGGTCTGCGATGGGGGACGGAATGAAACTAATCGAATCCTTGTCCACTGGCTTCTGCATAGTGGAGTTATTTAACACATATTAAAACTGTGTCATGTCTGGAGAGGAGGTGACTGAGGCATTGTCCCATTTGGGAGCTGTCAGACTGACTGATTACTCCTGAGGCTCCCTGTTCTCCCCAGACTCAACCCACAACGCCACATTCACTGCTAGAAATAACCAGACGAAAAATACAGAAAAGTCTTATAATTGGGAATTATGGTTAGTTAGTGTTTGAGTCAGGGTTAGTTAGTGTTTGAGTCAGGGTTAGTTAGTGTTTGAGTCAGGATTAGTTAGTGTTTGAGTCAGGGTTAGTGTTTGAGTCAGGTTTAGTTAGTGTTTGAGTCAGGAATAGTTAGTGTTTGAGTCAGGGTTAGTTAGTGTTTGAGTCAGGGTTAGTTAGTGTTTGAGTCAGGATTAGTTAGTGTTTGAGTCAGGGTTAGTTAGTGTTTGAGTCAGGGTTAGTTAGTGTTTGAGTCAGGGTTAGTTAGTGTTTGAGTCAGGGTTAGTTAGTGTTTGAGTCAGGTCAGTGGTGTGATGTTGAGAGGGAAGAGGATGTCAGGGGATTCTCGCCCAGCTAAAGACCCCGTAGCTGTTGAATAAGCCTCAGTAGGGCAAACCATAACAAGTTTTAACATTACGCTACACTTTTATTCAAAGAAACGCTGACAAACGAAGTCTAGTGAGTTGGTCGTGAGTCTCATCACCACATATCCGTGCTAACAGCTACATTCTCCCCCATCCAGACACTCACACACCTCTCTCCTCTGCCAATCTGTTCCAGGAACCGGAACATGTCTCCGATCGCTCTGCTTATTAATTTCCCGGTGACAACATTAATAGGGTGCAATGGTCCGTGTAGCTCTTCTGCCTCTCTAAGTCCCTGGGCCCTCCTCCTTCAAGTCTGCTCTTCACTCTCTCTCTCAACGCTCTCTTCTGTCTTTCTCTATTCTATTTGTCTATGTTTCTTTCTTTCTCTGTCTGTCTTTCTCTTGCCTTTCCCCAGGAGGATGGAGAGTGGTGTGTCGTTGTACGACCAGATCACGCTAGCGCTCATGGGACACAAACACACAGACGTTCATTGTATCCGGCACTGGCACCTGCCACGAAAGGAGAAAAGGCAGCAGAACATCTTGGTTTCTTGTCGGGGGATCATCCACGGTGGTACAGTGTGGCACAGTGTTATGTGTGATAACCTGTCGGGGGATCATGCACGGTGGTACAGTGTGGCACAGTGTTATGTGTGATAACCTGTCGGGGGATCATCCACGGTGGTACAGTGTGGCACAGTGTTATGTGTGATAACCTGTCGGGGGATCATCCACGGTGGTACAGTGTGGCACAGTGTTATGTGTGATAACCTGTCGGGGGATCATGCACGGTGGTACAGTGTGGCACAGTGTTATGTGTGATAACCTGTCGGGGGATCATGCACGGTGGTACAGTGTGGCACAGTGTTATGTGTGATAACCTGTCGGGGGATCATGCACGGTGGTACAGTGTGGCACAGTGTTATGTGTGATAACCTGTCGGGGGATCATCCACGGTGGTACAGTGTGGCACAGTGTTATGTGTGATAACCTGTCGGGGGATCATGCACGGTGGTACAGTGTGGCACAGTGTTATGTGTGATAACCTGTCGGGGGATCATGCACGGTGGTACAGTGTGGCACAGTGTTATGTGTGATAACCTGTCGGGGGATCATCCACGGTGGTACAGTGTGGCACAGTGTTATGTGTGATAACCTGTCGGGGGATCATCCACGGTGGTACAGTGTGGCACAGTGTTATGTGTGATAACATTTTACCTTGAGCGAAGACTTGTATCCAAGCAACGCACAGTACAGGGACGGATTTGAACCTGCTGTCGAGTGCTTTATCCACTGAGCTGCTCCCGCCCCTGTTTGGCAGCACAGCCTGCCAATTAATGAGACGAGTGTCCAGCGCAGAACACCTAAAGGTCACACAGAGGTCAGATGACAGTCTGTTACATAGCAACCTGACAGTGCCCAGACCCATAGTCTCTGCAGACGATAGAACAATTATTAATACGGTTGCATGGCAACAATGAGTGGTTGTCCAGGGGATGGCATGATTGGATTGTAATGAATGGTCTCAGGAGAAGAAGATAAATTAGCACTTTTATTCACCAGGAGTGGTGAATCTTGGTTCTTGGTGTGTTCGTATGTGGACATGCATCAGTGTCTTGATATCAGTATCATTAACTTGGGAATATTATTTTGTAAATATTATACCAAACCTGGGCTGTCCACGTGGAAACCTAACATGACAATCTGTGTCTATATTGTAAAATAAACTGAATCAAACAAGGATTCTGAAAAGAATGTGAAGATAATTTAAATGACAAAAAATGAAATCAAATGAGGAATAAGATGTGTAATAGAAATATTAAGATGCTGCAGGGTGTGATGAATTGATAGTTTCCTTTTCTTGGTTAAAGGTATGAATGCACTTGAAAATAGTTCACACGTGACTAGGCTCAGTAGTAGAACCTCAGTAGTAGAACCTCAGTCGTAGAACCTCAGTCGTAGAACCTCAGTCGTAGAACCTCACTAGTAGAACCTCACTAGTAGAACCTCACTAGTAGAACCTCACTAGTAGAACCTCATTCTGCACCAAGGTGGCATGAAGGGCTTCACATGTAGGGAAGACAAGGTAGAAGGCAACCAAAGCTGCCAAGCACACCGACTTAATCACAGGCCCTTCTCAGCAACCTTGTACCCTTCCACCGAGCTGTCAGAGGAATCAGCACACATGAGCACATGCATTCACACTCACGTCAGGAAAATAAAGACATAATATGTAAGATGTTATTTACTGAGACGCACACACAGCTACACGCGCACTTAATACAAGTGAAAAGATAATGTAAGGTGCACACACACACATTGATAATGCTCACACACACATACACACACACTCACACACACACACACACACACACACACTCACACACACACACACACACACACACACACACACACACACACACACACACACACACACACACACACACACACACACACACACACACACACACTGAGGCAGTGCATTAACAGGGAGACCCATCTGGTAGCTTTGCTGGTGCAGCACTCAGTGGACCCTGATTTCATTATCTCAGCGTGTTCTCCGTGACCCGGAGAAAAGTGACATCTGATTTACCTCAAGATCAATTTGTATGTAAATCAGTGAAGAAACTGCGAGGCGATGGAGGGGCGGAGCAACAAAAGCTGTTTTCAAGTCCGGGGGCGGGTGTGAGGGCCTGCCTACGTCCCCCACAGAGGGTCTAATGGAGCTGATTTAGGTAATGGGACCCCTTTGGCCTGGGGGGGGCGAGCGGCCCTTTGATGCCCCCCCCCCACCCCACCCCTGCCGCACGCACAAAATATTATTTTACACCTAACTGCACCCCTATAATGCAAATGTCAAGAGTCACTCCCACTTGCGCGATTTTCCATTTACAGATTTCTGGCTGTTTCATATTAAAAAGCCATCACCGGGCAGACTCACAAAACGCTCTCCGACGAGGCATTCGTCCGCGACGCGCTCGGCTCTCCCCGAGCTAAGCCCGTCTCTTTGTTTAAGAGGAGCGCGGACGACAAAACGCAAACCGCCGTGATACAGCACGGTGTGTCTTTGATTAAGTTGCTATCTGGGGTGACACGATGTCGAACGGTCGCACCGTCACAGAGAAGCCTCCTCCGCCTCCCCCAGACTGCTCCGACTCCCTCCGCCACCACAGCAGAGCATCGACGGGGCTGTAAAACAGGCAGCCGGAGAGGTGACCTTTAATCTGGTCATGATGAATGGATGCTCTGGCACACTGATATTTTGGGCCAATTTCCTCCTCTTTGATGGGAGGCCAGGGAAGATTCCTCCCAGAACTCTAATGGAGCTCACAGGAAGTTTACATCTACAGCTCCTGATCTTAGATGTGTCATCCATAAGGGATGGGGGAGGGAGCAGAGGAGAGAGGAGAGAGAGGGGGGTGGAGACAGAGAGAGAGAGAGCGATAGAGAGGGGGGAGAGAGAGAAAGAGAGAGGGGGGGAGAGACAAAGAGAACGGGGAGAGAGCGATAGAGAGAGAAAGAGGGGAGAGAGAGAGAGATGGGGAGAGAGAGGGAAGAGAAAAGAGAGAGAGACAGAGAGAGGGGGGGAGAGAGAGGCACAAGGAAAGGTGGAGCCAGAGCTCGACTTCTTTACAAAATGTGACCTTTGAAAATGAATTCGAAAAACATAGTTCCCCAAAATAATTAACAAATTGAAAGACTTCGGAAATGTTACAAAACATGAAATTATTTGATGTGAAATTAAGCCTATTGTAAATTTTTGGGCAGTAAAGCATGTGACAACCTGCAATAACCCTAGCGACAGCCAGTGGAACAAGGGACATGAGACATAACTATTTAGATATTTGGGGGTATTCTATTTAACCCTGTAAGACCCATTGTTGTAAAATTACAACGTCACTTTTAGCTCTTTAATTGTTAATTTCTTTTTTTTTAAATACCACATTTATCCAATAGCATTGCAAGGCAAGACAATAGGACCCATTGTCTATGTAAATGTGGTCTTTCAAAAACAATCTTATTTGCAAATGTGTTTTTTGGAGAGCTAAAAGTGATGTAATTTTAAACAGGTTTTTACAGGGGCTAAATCACCTTTTTGTCTGTTTTTTATTCACTGTGTAATGACAATTTGAACAGGGGGAGCATGCAAACGAATGCATGTATGTGTATGTACATGTATAGACATGCATCTGAGAGAGAGAGAGAGAGAGAGAGAGAGAGAGAGAGAGAGAGAGAGAGAGAGAGAGAGAGAGAGAGAGAGAGAGAGAGAGAGAGAGAGAGAGAGAGAGAGAGAGAGAGAGAGAAGAGAGAGCGAGAGAGAAAGTACTAGACAGCTCTTTACCTAGGCTGTAGTGTTGTGCACTTAAAACACAGTGCGGTATATTTAGCCAAAGAGACTTGAGCCAGTGAGGAGTAAGTGTTTGCATACTTGGATGTTGTCCCCAATAGACAAAGTTCCTGTCAGAAGATGCAGAATTAGCCGGCTACTCTATAACAGCTCAGGCCATAGAGGGTTGCATAGATTAATATGAAATCTGTTGCTAAAAGCATTAAGCATCACTAAAAACGCTCTTGATTTGATTTGTGTCGAGCTAACATTTGTTTTAAGTGGGCCGAGACAGTGTTTGGGGGGGGGGGGGGGGCGAGGGAGTGAGGGTGGGGGAGGAGGCACCTAGATAGAGGGGAGGGGTCACAAACCCTTGTTAGTGCTAGTCATTGACAGCTACAGTGACCTTGACAACTGATGACTTTAGACATGTGACAGTTCATCAATATCCACGTTGCTCAACTTTGTCTTCTGAATCAATATCGTGGGTCCCACAGGGTTCACAAGTAAGAAGCCTTGCCAGGGTAGGAAATTAAATCCAATCATTTTTATCTCGCAGTGAAATGATACATTTTGATTCCAAATCATTTCAAAATTGTTAAAACACATCTGGGAATAGACGCTCAGTACATTTGGCTGAAACGTCAACATGAAACCAAGACCCCAAATCTCCTGACACAAACTCACAAACCATTCGCACACCACTAAACCTCGTCCATAAACCACATTAAAGATTGTTATATTCTATCTGCAAAACAAAAACTGTCTAACCAGCCAATCATAGGCTGATGCCAATCCAAATGACACAGGAATAAAAAAGCTCTTTGTGTTATTGGATGGGTATATCATCTCTGACTGATGCCAGCAGTGAACATGACAATGGCTTCATTACTCTCAAAATGGCCCCCGTATCTAATGGTATTAACGTCCTGTCAGGGCCTGTGAGAGGGCTCTATGTCGCTCTGTGATGCTCTGTGATTCACTATGATGCTCTGCGATGCTCCCAGACAGGCTTCCAGACCACATAAACCATCACATGCACATTACAGTAAATGACTCATGCAATATGATTGGGTTAATGGCAACTATCTAAACTTTTCAGCAAAATGAGATGCATCCCTTTGGCTGTTTAGTGTTATGACATGGTCTAATCCATTAGGGAGTGTGTAGAGGAAGCACATATGGAAAACATCGCTTCTGTTTGATGGAGTACAAACACACAGGGCAATTAGAATAGCTGGCTGGCCGTACTATAACACACACACACACACACACACACACACACACACACACACACACACCCACACACACACACGCAGGCCAAACAAACAAACACACACAGGCCAAACAAACACACACAGGCCAACACTCACACACACAAACACAGACCAAACAAACACACACAGTCCAACAGTCTCACACAAACAGACCAAACACATACACAGGCCACACACACACAAAGGTTCAGACAAGCACACACATAGTCCAACACAAACACACACACACACACAGACCAAACACATCGAGGCCAAACCAGCCCCATTTTAATTCTGAAAGACAAGCTCCGGCGCTGACGCGAGCTGCGTGAGACAGACGGGCGCTTACACATTTTAAAAGAGCCGAAAACTAGGTAGGGAATAGGGCCGGGGCCAGTTGACTGCATCCAATTTCCTTCTATCTGTGACTTTCTACACCCTTTCCTTCAGTTTGGGTTCCACCAGGGCAATGAGGACTGGGCAATAGGCCGTTAGGAGTGCATCAACCCCTTCCAGCACTTCAGTTGTGTACACCATGGAAGGAAACCATGAAGGCAGTTCACGCTCTATGTGACATAATGACAGCATGATTCTGTTCAGATATAAGTGTCCTGCTGAATAGGTCCATTACACAAATTCTTCTAACGTAACAAATTCAGACACAATGTGTCTCTGCACAATCCATGGGAATTATTTCACACACTCTAACTGGAAGTGTCTGTAGGTACTCTGAACCATGTCCTCTTCAAGCCATTAGCATCCCTTATATCCTCTCCCCTCCTCTCCCCTCCTCTCCCCTCCTCTCCTCTAGTCTAGTCCTCTCCCCTCCCCTCCTCTAGTCCTCTCCCCCTCCTCTAGTCCTCTCCCCTCCTCTTCCCTCCTCTCCTCTAGTCCTCTCCCCTCCCCTCCCCTCCTCTCCCCTCCTCTTCCCTCCTCTCCTCTAGTCCTCTCCCCTCCCCTCCCCTCCTCTCCCCTCCTCTTCCCTCCTCTCCTCTAGTCCTCTCCCCTCCCCTCCCCTCCTCTCCCCCTCCTCTCCCCTCCCCTCCTCTAGTCCTCTCCCCTCCCCTCCTCTAGTCCTCTCCCCTCCCCTCCTCTAGTCCTCTCCCCTCCCCTCCTCTAGTCCTCTCCCCTCCCCTCCTCTCCTCTAGTCTAGTCCTCTCCCCTCCCCTCCTCTCCCCTCCCCTCCTCTTCCCTCCCCTCCTCTAGTCCTCTCCCCTCCTCTCCTCTAGTCCTCTCCCCTCCTCTCCTCTAGTCCCCTCCCCTCCTCTAGTCCTCTCCCCTCCCCTCCTCTAGTCCTCTCCCCTCCCCTCCTCTCCTCTAGTCTAGTCCTCTCCCCTCCCCTCCTCTCCCCTCCCCTCCTCTTCCCTCCCCTCCTCTAGTCCTCTCCCCTCCTCTCCTCTAGTCCTCTCCCCTCCTCTCCTCTAGTCCCCTCCCCTCCTCTAGTCCTCTCCCCTCCCCTCCTCTAGTCCTCTCCCCTCCCCTCCCCTCCTCTAGTCCTCTCCCCTCCCTCCTCTCCTCTAGTCTAGTCCTCTCCCCTCCTCTCCTCTAGTCCTCTCCCCTCCCCTCCTCTAGTCCTCTCCCCTCCTCTCCTCTAGTCCTCTCCCCTCCCCTCCTCTAGTCCTCTCCCCTCCCCTCCTCTAGTCCTCTCCCCTCCCCTCCTCTAGTCCTCTCCCCTCCTCTCCTCTAGTCCTCTCCCCTCCCCTCCTCTAGTCCTCTCCCCTCCCCTCCTCTAGTCCTCTCCCCTCCTCTCCTCTAGTCCTCTCCTCTCCCCTCCTCTAGTCCCCTCCCCTCCTCTAGTCCCCTCCCCTCCTCTCCCCTCCTCTTCCCTCCTCTCCCCTCCTCTTCCCTCCCCTCCTCTAGTCCTCTCCCCTCCCCTCCTCTAGTCCTCTCCCCTCCCCTCCTCTAGTCCTCTCCCCTCCTCTCCTCTAGTCCTCTCCCCTCCCCTCCTCTAGTCCTCTCCCCTCCCCTCCTCTAGTCCTCTCCCCTCCTCTCCTCTAGTCCTCTCCTCTCCCCTCCTCTAGTCCCCTCCCCTCCTCTAGTCCCCTCCCCTCCTCTCCCCTCCTCTTCCCTCCTCTCCCCTCCTCTTCCCTCCTCTCCTCTAGTCCTCTCCCCTCCCCTCCTCTAGTCCTCTCCCCTCCTCTCCTCTAGTCCCCTCCCCTCCTCTCCCCTCCTCTCCTCTAGTCCTCTCCTCTCCCCTCCTCTAGTCCCCTCCCCTCCTCTCCCCTCCCCTCCTCTAGTCCTCTCCCCTCCTCTCCTCTAGTCCCCTCCCCTCCTCTCCCCTCCTCTCCTCTAGTCCTCTCCTCTAGTCCCCTCCCCTCCTCTCCCCTCCTCTCCTCTAGTCCCCTCCCCTCCTCTCCCCTCCCCTCCTCTAGTCCTCTCCCCTCCTCTCCTCTAGTCCCCTCCCCTCCTCTAGTCCCCTCCCCTCCTCTCCCCTCCCCTCCTCTAGTCCCCTCCCCTCCTCTCCCCTCCCCTCCTCTAGTCCTCTCCCCTCCTCTCCCCTCCTCTAGTCCCCTCCCCTCCTCTAGTCCTCTCCCCTCCTCTCCCCTCCTCTAGTCCTCTCCCCTCCCCTCCTCTAGTCCTCTCCCCTCCCCTCCTCTAGTCCTCTCCCCTCCTCTCCTCTAGTCCTCTCCTCTCCCCTCCTCTAGTCCCCTCCCCTCCTCTAGTCCCCTCCCCTCCTCTCCCCTCCCCTCCTCTAGTCCCCTCCCCTCCTCTCCCCTCCCCTCCTCTAGTCCTCTCCCCTCCTCTCCCCTCCTCTAGTCCCCTCCCCTCCTCTAGTCCTCTCCCCTCCTCTCCCCTCCTCTAGTCCTCTCCCCTCCCCTCCTCTAGTCCTCTCCCCTCCTCTAGTCCTCTCCCCTCCCCTCCTCTAGTCCTCTCCCCTCCCCTCCTCTAGTCCTCTCCCCTCCTCTAGTCCTCTCCCCTCCCCTCCTCTAGTCCTCTCCCCTCCCCTCCTCTAGTCCTCTCCTCTCCCCCTCCTCTAGTCCTCTCCCCTCTAGTCCTCTCCAACTCTATCTCAGCAGACCGGAGTGGAGATGCCTGGCTTCACTTTAGCATCGTCCATAAACGACTCCATTAAGATCTCCATAAAGACACCAATAGTGACATAGGGTGTCCAGCTGCTTTCTCTCAAAGACGGAGCAACCAGCTAGAGAAAGAGAGACCAGCTAGAGAGACCAACTGGAGAGACCTGCTAGAGACAAAGACACCTGCTAGAGAGACCAACTAGATAAACCAGCTACAGATGGAGAGACCTGCT